>NC_134881.1:40879868-40884868 GCF_041734735.1 Babylonia areolata | reverse complement strand
ACACGTTGATGTCAGGCTTCGCCCAGTTCGCTGTCAGCCTCATCAACGCCCAGCTTCACCACCTTCACCCTGAACACCCCCCCACGTCAAGGTCACGCTGCGCTACGCTCTCCGGACTCTCCTTCACCAACGTCAGAGTGGGCTCCCACGGAAACAGACAGAGAATCCTTATGGACATCACCTTAGAGAACGACCTGTTCAACGACAGGACACTCCGCACAGTCTCCTTGGACGTTTGGGACACCGACAGAATACCTCAGGCGGAGGTTCGGGTCTTCAAGGCAGACCCTTTAAACCCATTCCCTTCTCCAGAAAAAACGCAGAACGACCAGGCTGCCTTGAGGACCTTGTGCCAGACAGGGGAAAGACTGGACCTCCACCACCACAACCACCCCACCACGTCCTCGGAAACGGGTCTGCTCAAGCGCTGGAGCCAGGAGAGGCAGCTGGGTCGCAAGGGGAGAACGACGCACGTGCACGACAGTTGTCTGTACCTGTTGGTGCGAGATTTCGGGGACAGCTTGAGCGTGGAGGCCGCCAACGTGTGTCGGGACCGGCGCTACGACGTGGTGCTGCACCTCAGTCTGATGAACATGATGTCCTTGACCCCCTTGCCCCTGTCCGCCTCGCTGGGTCACGTGCAGCGGCACGTGCTGGCCGTGGTGGTCAAGGTGTCCTATACCGTCCCTACCTTCGCTTACAAGCTGCACCCGGACTTCCACGTGACCTATGATCAGTGAGGTGGCTTTTTTCCCCCTCCCTGTGTTTTAAAGTTTTATTTACGTCGTACCAGACTGCATTATTATTATTATTATTATTATTATTATTATTATTATTATTGTTATTGCTATTGTTGTTGTTGTTATTATTGTTGTTGTTGTGGCTGCTGCTGCTGCTGCTATTGTTGTTGTTGTTGTTCTCATCATCATCATCATCATTATCATATTATTATCATTATTTTCAGTAATGTTATATTATTATTATTATTATTATTATTATTATTATTGTTGTTGTTGTTGTTGTTGTTGTTGTTGTTGTTGTTGTTATTATTGTTATTGTTGTTGTTGTTAGATATTATCATTCCTATTATTATTATTATTATTATTATTATTATTATTAGATTAAAAAATACTTTGTACCGTAGATTATTATGATTATGATTATGATTATTATGATTATTATGATTATGATTATGATTATGATTATTATTATTATTATTATTATTATTATTATTATCGCTATTAGTACTAGAATTATTATCATTATTGTTGCTGTTGTTGCTGTTCTTCTTCTTCTTATCATTGTTGTTGTTTTTTGACCACTGAATCTATTTATGTTTGTTTGTTGTTTTGTTGTTGTTGTTGTTGTTGTTTGTAGCCTAGCCGACATCACAGGGTCCCTACACCAGGGCTTCATTATGAGGTTTGATATTTGTGCAAATATTTATCATACAAATTGTCATTTTTTGGTTTTTATTTTTGTTTTGGAAGAACATTTGAATTTTTATTGTAGTCTGTGTGAAATTAAAAAAAAAAAAAAGGATGAAATAATGTGATCACGAATCTGCTGAAATAAATGAGGAGTATATTCATTCATTCATTCATTCATTCATTCATTCATTCATTCAGTCATTTATCTGTTAATTCATTCAGTTATCTATTTATTTATTCATTTATTTAGTTAGTTATTTATATGTTCATTTATTATACATTACGTGTATTGTTTCTTGAAAAAAAAGAGCATTGTTAGCAATCGTTTCAGAAAATCGACGGAGTATATCCTTGAAAAAAACCAAAACCAAAACAAACAAACAAACAAAAACAACAACAACAACAACAAAACAAAAACAAACACCCCCCCCCCAAAAAAAAAAAAAAAAAAAAATCTGGCTTTGCTGTGACGTGGCATTTCCTTTGATAACTACACGACATTTTTAACATTTGTGTTGGTGTCTCACTCGGTCAATACATTCGAAGCTCGTGTGATGATGCTTCTAAAAGGGGAGTGTGGCGCAGAATGGACGTCTTTGTGATAATTACTGAATGATGATCATGTTGAGACTCGTCAATCCAGAATATCGAGTCCACTACATTTGCTTGTGAAGTGTGTATGAGTCTCACATTTCACTTTCACTTTCACTGCGTTGACGGCCACAATCATCAATTTGATTTTTAATTTTACGCCGTTATTGTTGTTGTTGGGTTGCGATGAAAGAAAAACAAGCTACAGAAAGTGACAGACCTATTAGTGAGGATGAAAACTTAGTCCTACTCTAAGTGGGTTCTCCGGCAGGCTACTATCACTTCACTTTTCGCCCTTCCGAGCTAGCCGGTCCCTTGCTGATCTAAGACAGCAGGGCCCCAAAAATAAATTTAAAAAATATTAGGGTAAGAGAGGGGGTGGGGAAGAGGAGGGGGCGAGGGGGTAGGGGACCTATTATCTAATTAACTACTGATTGGGGGGGCACCCTAGACTTGAAGGTGTCCAAGGTGTCTGCTACTATAGCTGTTTCAGGCAGGTTGTTCCAGTCACGTATCGTTCTGGGGAGTGTTCTGGGGAGTGTTATGTCTGATACTGTATTGTGTTTGGATTTGACCGGATTGGATTGGATTTTGTGTTGTGTTGTGTTGTGTGCTGTATTGTATTGAATTGTATTGTATTGAATTGTATTGTGTTGTGTTGTGTTGTGTTGTGTGCTGTATTGTATTGAATTGTATTGTATTGAATTGTATTGTATTGAATTGTGTTGTGTTGTGTTGTGTTGTGTGCTGTATTGTATTGAATTGTATTGTATTGTGTTGTGTTGTGTTGTGTTGTGTGCTGTATTGTATTGAATTGTATTGTATTGTATTGTGTTGTGTTGTGTTGTGTTGTGTGCTGTATTGTATTGAATTGTATTGTATTGAATTGTGTTGTGTTGTGTTGTGTTGTGTTGTGTTGTGTTGTGTTGTGTGCTGTATTGTATTGTGTTGTGTTGTGTTGTGTTGTGTTGTGTTGTGTTGTGTGCTGTATTGTATTGTGTTGTGTTGTGTTGTATTGTATTGTGTTGTGTGGTGTTGCGTTGTTGTGTTGTGTTGTGTTGTGTTGTGTTGTATTGTTTTGTTTTGTGTTGTATTTTTTGTATCATATTGTATTGTATTGTGTTGCATTAAATTGTATTGCATTCCATTGCATTGTCTTGTCTTGTGTGACATTGCCTTGCGTTGCATTGCATTTGTGTTACATTGCATTGCATTTGTGTTATATTGTATTGCATTGTGTTACGTTGTATTGCACTGTGTTACATTGTATTGCACTGTGTTACATTGTATTGCACTGCGTTACATTGTATTGCACTGCGTTACATTGTACTGAATTGTGTTACATTGTATTGCACTGTGTTACATTGTATTGCACTGTGTTACATTGTATTGCATTTGTGTTACATTGTATTGCACTGTGTTACATTGTATTACACTGTGTTACATTGTATTGCATTTGTGTTACATTGTATTGCATTATGTTACATTGTATTACACTGTGTTACATTGTATTGCACTGTGTTACATTGTATTGCACTGTGTTACATCGTATTGCTGTGTTACATTGTATTACACTGTGTTACATTGTATTGCATTTGTGTTACATTGTATTGCATTATGTTACATTGTATTACACTGTGTTACATTGTATTGCACTGTGTTACATTGTATTGCACTGTGTTACATCGTATTGCATTTGTGTTACATCGTATTGCACTGTGTCGTGTTGTGTCGTCATAGATTCTTCTCTCATCACAACCGATTTCGTTGTGTGCCAAATCATGGCTGCTCTCCCTAGGGAGAAAGCGTGTTGCCGCCGTCCGGTAAAATCTTGTTGTTGTTGTTGTTGTTGTCGTTGTCATTATGATTATGTTTATGATTAGATGATGATAATGATAATGATGATGATGATTGTTGTTGTTGTTGTCGTCGTCGTTGTTATTATTATTATTATTATTATCATCATCATCATCATCATCGTCATCATTCTTCTTCTTCTTATCATAGTTGGTATTATTATTATTATTATTATTATTATTATTGATTGTTTTAAGAATGTTGTCAGGTGCAAACCTCCTTTCATTGTCATGGTTTCTTTTACGTGCCCAATAAATGCATGCTGCACACCACAATAATATTATGGGAACTCTCTCTCAATATCATCTTATACCGAGAGACTAGCACCCACGCCATCATTTAATAAGGTCTAATGGACGTCGGAAAAAAAAGAAAGAGGTTATTTTAGCATGTTGAGTTGTTTAGTCTGCGTCAGTGCAGGGATCCAGACTCAAAAGGTATATCATAGGATTTTTTCTCTTTTTTTTTTTCGTTTTATGTTTGTGTTGTTTTTGTATGGTGGAAATCATACTCATATTTTCTGTTGTTTTTTTTAAATTTCTTTTTCTGTTTTTGTTTTGTTTTGTTTTACGAATACTCGTTAACTTTAATAATGTTATGTTCTTCCACAAATACCGTTGACGTGTGTGTGTGTGTGTGTGTGTGTGTGTGTGTGTGTGTGTGTGTGTGTGTGTTGGAGGGGGGGGGGATGTGTGTGTGGAAGTGTGCGTGTTGAAGCGTGTGTGTTCTGGTATGTGTACGTGCGTGAGTATTATGTGTGTGTGTGTGTGTGTGTGTGTGAGATCTACGTCATTAATGCGTCATTTTTGCACGGTCCATCATGCGTTTGTAATAACAGCTACATTCAGTCCTCAGTCTATTTGTACACGTTCGTGATCGTTTATTTATTTATAGTCTGTTCATCTAAGATGATATATTAGACTAATTGTACACACTTCTTTATCCATCTCTATCTGTGCTTTCATACATGTGAAACTGCATGTTTGGCGCATATCTGTTATGCATGTGTGGGTGTATGTGTGTATGTGTGTCTTCATGTTTTACATTTATTTGCTTATTTATCATCATTGTTGTCTTATTTATTTACTTATTTATTTATTAATTATTATTATTATTAGCTTT
>NC_134881.1:40869868-40874868 GCF_041734735.1 Babylonia areolata | reverse complement strand
TCTTCTACAAATGATAACGTTTTTTTTTTTAATCTTGCCATATTTATCTGTAAGTCATTAAAATGACAGAGTTTCATGATTGGTTAAAGAGAACAAGAGCTTTGAGCAAACACGTTGTAAGATTAAATTCTTATGCAAATCTGTTCTTACAAAATATGTAATCACCCCCTTCAAATGGGGCCATGGCCTTATTGAATAAACTTTCGTTTCGTTTCGTTTCGTTTCGTTTCGTTTCGGTTTTCTCTCTCTGTCTCTCTGTGTCTGTCTGTCTCTCTCTGTCTGTGTGTGTGCGTGTGTGTCTCTGTGTGCCTCTCTCTGTCTGTCTCTCTGTCTGTCTCTCTCTCTGTCAGTCTCTCTGTCTTTCTGTCTGTCTCTCTCTCTGTCTCTCTGTGTGTCTCTCTTCCTGGCTTTCTGTCTCTATTTGTGTGTGCGTGTGTGTGTGTGTGTGTGTGTGTGTGTGTGTGTGTGTGTGTGTGTGTGTGTGTGTACGTACGCGCGTGAGTGTACCTGTGTGCGCGTATGTGCGAGTGTGCGTATTTGTGTGAATGTGTGTGTGCGTGTGTGTGTGTGTGTGTGTGTGTGTGTGTGTGTGTGTGTGTGTGTGTGTGTGTGTGTGTGTGTGTGTGTGTGTATTAGTGTGTTAGTGTTAGTGTTAGTGTGTTAGTGTGTTAGTGTGTGTGTGTGTGTGTGTGTGTGTGTGTGTGTGAGGATGGAAGGGGAGTATGTGTGTGTGTGTGTGTGTGTGTGTGTGTGTGTGTGTGTGTGTGTGTGTGGGGCCGGGGAGGTTAGGTTTTCTTCCAACTTTCATGAACTTTCTGTAAGATGATCACTTGTTTTTTTTTGCCTCCAATGTCCTGTTGCTGTTCTTGTTTTTGTTGTTGTTGTTGATTTTTTTTGTTTTTGTTTTTGTTTTGTTTTTTCGCTTCTTCTTCGTCTTCCTGTTCTACGGCTTACTACATTCGCATTCATCCCTCATGAAGGCACTTCCTCATCCTCATTTATAACTCCCGTCTCTCTCTGTTTCTGTCTCTGTCTCTCTCTCTCTTTCTTCTTCTCTGTCCAGTTTTTCACCACCCACAGTTTCTCTTTCTATATTTTTTTCTATACTTCTCTCTCTCTCTCTCTCTCTCTCTCTCTCTCTCTCTCTCTCTCTCTGTCTCTCTCCACAATGTATGTCTCTTATACTTTTTCTTCGTCCAGTGTTTTATTTTCACGCTTTTTTCTATATAATTATTTTCTCCATCCAGTGTGTACCTCTGTACTTTTTTTTTCTTCATCCGGTGTCTATTTCATCCAGTGTCTATTTCTATACTGTTCCTCCATCCAGTGTCTAGTTCTATACTGTTCCTCCATCCAGTGTCTATTTCTATACTTTTTCTCCATCCAGTGTCTATTTCATCCAGTGTCTAATTCTATACTTTTCCTCCATCCAGCGTCTATTTCTCCTCCATCCAGTGTCTATCTCTATACTTTTTCTCCATCCAGTGTCTATTTCATGCAGTGTCTATTTCTATTTTTTTTTCCATCTAGTGTCTATTTCATCCAGTGTCTATTTTTATACTTTTCCTCAATCCATTGTCTATTTCTCCTCCATCCAGTGTCTATTTCTATACTTTTCCTCCATGCAGTGTCTATTTCATCCAGTGTCTATTTCTATACTTTTTCTCCATTCAGTGTCTATTTCTGTACTTTTTCTCCATCTAGTGTCTATTTCATCCAGTGTCTATTTCTATACTTTTTTCCACCTAGTGTCTATTTCATCCAGTGTCTATTTCTCCTCCATCCAGTGTCTATTTCTATACTTTTCCTCCATGCAGTGTCTATTTCTATACTTTTTTCCATCTAGTGTCTATTTCATCCAGTGTCTATTTCTATACTTTTCCTCCATCCAGTGTTTATTTCATCCAGTGTCTATTTCTATACTTTTTTCCACCTAGTGTCTCTTTCATCCAGTGTCTATTTCTCCTCCATCCAGTGTCTATTTCTATACTTTTCTCCATCCAGTGTCTATTTCTATACTTTTTCTCCATCCAGTGTCTATTTCTATACTTTTTCTCCATCCAGTGTCTATTTCATCCAGTGTCTATTTCTATACTTTTCCTCCATCCAGTGGCTATTTCTATACTTTTCCTCCATCCAGTGTCTATTTCATCCACTGTCTATTTCATCCAGTGTCTATTTCTATACTTTTCCTCCATCCACTGTCTATTTCCATATTGTTTCTGATTCTGTTCATCTTCTTGGTCTTGTGTCTATTTCTATACGTTTCCTGCATCTTCGCCATTCAGTGTCTATCTATTCTTGTTCTCCATCGAGTATCTATTTCTGTACTTTTTCTCCATCCAGTGTCTATTTCTTCCAGTTTCTATTTCTTCCAGTGTCTATTTCTATGCTTTTCCTCCATCCAGTGTCTATTTCATCCAGTGTCTATTTCTATGCTTTTTCTCCATCCAGTGTTTATTTCATCCAGTGTCTATTTCATCCATTGTCTATTTCTATACTTTTCCTCCATCCAGTGTCCATTTCATCCAGTGTCTATTTCATCCAGTGTCTATTTCTCATCCATCCAGTGTCCATTTCATCCAGTGTCCATTTCATCCAGTGTCTATTTCTCATCCATCCAGTGTCCATTTCATCCAGTGTCTATTTCTCATCCATCCAGTGTCCATTTCATCCAATGTCCATTTCATCCAGTGTCTATTCCATCCAGTGTCTATTCCATCCAGTGTCTATTTCTACACTTTTCCTCCATCCAGTGTCTATTTCTATAATTTTCCTCCATCCAGTGTCTATTTCTATACTTTTCCTCCATCCAGTGTCCATTTCTATACTTTTCCTCCATCCAGTGTCTATTTCATCCAGTGTCTATTTCTATACTTTTTTCTTCATTCAGTGTCTTTTTCATCCAGTGTCTATTTCTGTACTTTTTCTCCATCTAGTGTCTATTTCTCCTCCATCCAGTGTCTATTCCATCCAGTGTCTATTTCATCCAGTGTCTATTTCTATACTTTGCCTCCATCCAGTGTCTATTTCATCCAGTGTCTATTTCATCCAGTGTCTATTTCTATACTTTTCCTCCATCCAGTGTCTATTTCTATACTATCTGAATGCTATCTGTACTATTTCTCCAGTCAGTCTCCCCTCTCCCTCTCTCTCTGTACCTCTGTCTCTGCCTGTCTCGCTCTCGTTTTGTGAACATATGAGTGATGTTGTTTCCATCCGTTTTGCTCATCGTTTTTCTTATACGTGCTTCGAGTTTAACTCACTCAGTACGGCCAGTCCTCTCTTCTCCTCTACACAGACCCCTCGGATGTCCAGTGGGTGTCTGAATGACCCAACCTTTAGTATTCTTTGTCAACATTCACCTCTTCAGTATAAGAGCCTTCCGCTTGCAATATTTTGATGATGGTAATTGGGGTGAAACGCTGTTAACGTCGTCTCTTTCGCCGTTCGTATGGAGAGAGTTAAACCGATAATGTGTATGATAATTGTGTTTGTATGCAACGGCAGATATGTAAGTCGGCCATGGCTAATATCTTCACCGTTGGAAAATGAATATTCCATTCATACTCTCCCCTCTTTCCCTGTCTCTCACATTTCCCTCCCCTCCCCCCCCCCCCCCCAGCTCCCCGACCATCCCTTTTCTTCTTCCTCCCTCCCCCTCCATTCCATATCTACGAGGTGAAACCCTAACGACCACCACCTCCTTCAGTGTCCTCGTCTATCGATCAGGTCTTGCCGCGAGAAAGAAGGGAGGCGTGCAGGAGGGTGGGGGGGGGGGGGGGGGGGGGGGGGGGGGGGAGGGGGGGGGAGGGGGGGGGGGATGGGGGGTGGAAGGGGTGGGAACTTTTGTTTTTGTTGTCGCCCGCGACAATATTTTCTGACCCTCACATAATAATTACTGTCGTACATCATGTGCGCGGACCCCCCTCACATCCCCTCACCCCCCCCCCCCCCCGCTACCCCTACACACACACAACACACACACACACGCACACACACGCACACGTACACACACACACACACATATATATATATATATATATGCGCACATTGTCGCGCGCACGCGCGCGCGCGCACGCACACACACACACACGCACACGCACACGCACACACACACGCACACACACACACACACACACACACACACATGTAAACACACACGTGCATGCACACACAATAAATGCCCGTCGACAAAAAATGCGACAATACATGCCCGGCGACAAAAAATATGCGACAATATATGCCCGGCGACAAAAAATATGCGACAATATATGCCCGGCGACAATAAATGCGACAATAATCATAATTATACCCGGCGACAGTACATGCCCGGCGACAAAAATATGCGACAATATATGCCCGGCGACAATAAATGCGACAATATAATTATGCCCGGCGACAATACATGCCCGACGACAAAAATATGCGACAATACAATTATTATGCCCGGCGACAATACATGCCCGACGACAAAAAAATATGCGACAATATATGCCCGGCGACAATAAATGCGACAATACAATTATGCCCGGCGACAATACATGCCCGGCGACAAAAACTTGCAACAATACAATTATTATGCCCGGCGACAATACATGCCCGGCGACAAAAATATGCGACAATATATGCCCGGCGACAATAAATACGACAATATAATTATGCCCGGCGACAAAAAATTACGACAATACAATCATGCCCGGCGACAAAAAAAATGCGACAATATATGCCACAAGCGGCTGTGCGTTGAACCTGTTCGCTGCATGGAACCGATCCTCCCCTGTCTTTGAAACTCTAGTCTGGCACCAAGAGAGTTTTCTATTCGCCTGTCGTCCTTGCCTGAAGATGGCAGGCTTCTGTAGGAACTGTCAGATGCATTCAGCTGGAGGCGTATTAATTCTGCGCGCCGGGATTCTGCTGGGCTGGGGCTGGGTTGGGTTAGGGGATAGGGTTGGGGTTGGGGGGGAGGGGTGTGTGTGTGTGTGTGTGGGGGTGGTGGT
>NC_134881.1:40862368-40864868 GCF_041734735.1 Babylonia areolata | reverse complement strand
CAGACGGACAGACACACAAGCATTTAAGACAAACAGACAGCCAGGCAACTAGCTCGCTTGATATATATATATGTAGAGAGAGAGAGAGAGAGAGAGAGAGAGAGAGAGAGAGAGAGAGAGAGAGAGAGAGAGAGATGACGAATGGATAGATAGACAGACAGACAGACAGACAGATGGACAGATAGAGAGAGAGAGAGAGATACAACGAATGGATAGATAGATAGATAGACAGATGGATACAACGAATTGATATATATATATATATATATATATATATATATATATATATATATATATACATACACACAGAGAGAGATAGACAGACAGACAGAGACAGACAGCTAGCTAGCTAGCTAGATATATAGATAGAACTATACAGAAAAACAGACAGACAGATTCCAGCGACAGAGAGTTGAACAGTAAAAAGGAAAAAAGGAAAGGAAAAAAAAAGAAAAAAAAAGAAAAAAAGAAAGAAGTAAAAATAACAACCCCAAAAAGAAAGATGGAAAAATAACAACCCAAATTGACAAACACAGACACACCAAATAACAAAAGAAACAAAGAGACAGACAGCTAGCTAGCTAGCTAGATATATAGATAGAACTATACAGAAAAACAGACAGACAGATTCCAGCGACAGACAGTTGAACAGTAAAAAGGAAAAAAGGAAAGAAAAAGTAAAAAAAGAAAAACAAGAAGTAAAAATAACAACCCCAAAAAGAAAGATGGAAAAATAACAACCCAAATTGACAAACACAGACACAACAAATAACAAAAGAAACAACACACAAAAAACACGCACCATGTTTCTCTATTCTCCTCCTCCTCCTCCTCCTCCTCTTCTTCTTCTTCTTCTTCTTCTTCTTCTTCTCTGTGTTCACCTAGACAGCATCCAGCAGCGAAGGAGCAGCGAAATAACACACACAAAAAGACAACAACGACAAATACCCCCCCCCCAAAAAAAAACAAAACAAAACAAAAAAAAACACACACAAAAACCACACACACAAAAAACAAAACAACAACAAAAACAAAAAAGGAAGAAGAAGAACAACAACAGCAGCAGCAGTAGCAGCAGCATAAAGAAGTACAACAACAACAACAACAACAACAGCAACAACAGCAACAACAGCAGCATAAAGAAGTACAACAACAACAACAACAACAACAACAACAGCAGCATAACGAAGTACAACAACAACAACAGCAGCAGCAGCATAACGAAGTACAACAACAACAACAACAACAGCAACAACAGCAGCATAACGAAGTACAACAACAACAACAACAACAGCAACAACAGCAGCATAACGAAGTACAACAACAACAACAACAACAACAACAGCAGCAGCAGCATAAAGAAGTACAACAACAACAACAACAACAGCAACAACAGCAGCATAAAGAAGTACAACAACAACAACAACAACAACAACAGCAACAACAGCAGCATAACGAAGTACAACAACAACAACAACAACAGCAACAACAGCAGCATAAAGAAGTACAACAACAACAACAACAACAGCAACAACAGCAGCAGCATAACGAAGTACAACAACAACAGCAACAACAGCAGCATAACGAAGTACAACAACAACAACAACAACAGCAACAACAGCAGCATAAAGAAGTACAACAACAACAACAACAACAACAACAACAACAACAGTAGCAGCAGCATAAAGAAGTACAACAACAACAACAACAACAGCAGCAGCAGAAGCAACAACAACAACAACATAAAGAAGAAGCCGAAGATCTGACGTGCCCTCACCTCCACTCCAACCACAACCACAACCACCACCCCACCTCCCGTACAAACTTCACACACACCACACCACCCCACACCCTACACCACCCCACACCACCCACACCACCCCACACCACACCACACCACACCACACCACACCACACCACACCACACACACACCACACCACACCACACCAGCACACCACCACACGACCACACCACACCATACCACAGCACATCACACAACACCACCCCACACCACATCACACCACACCCTACACCACACAACACCACATCACACCACAGCACGCCACACCACACCACGTCACACCACACCACACCACACCACACCAAACTACGCAGCACCATGCCATACCACAAACACCACACCACACTACACCACAACAGACCACATCACACCACACTACACCACCCCACCCCACACCACCCCCAAACCACACCACACCACACCACGTCACACCACACCACACCACACAACACCACACCACGTCACACCACACCACACAACACCACACCACACCACACTACGCCGCACCACACCATACCACAAACACCACACCACACCACACCACCCCACATCACACCACACCACACCACACCACTCCACCCCACCCCACACCACCCCACACCACACCACACCACCCCACCCCACACCATACCACCCCACCCCACCCCACATCACACCACACCACACCACACCACTCCACCCCACCCCACCCCACACCA
>NC_134881.1:40842368-40849868 GCF_041734735.1 Babylonia areolata | reverse complement strand
GTAGCCAATTTGAACACACACACACACACACACACACACACGTTTCAAGTTTCAAGTTTAAATCATCCTATCACTCCTGTTGAAGTATGGAGGATTACTGCAAAAAAAATGTTTTCATGCCCAGAACAAACATTTCCAAATTCACAACAATGTCACATAAAAGTTGAGAAAACACAAATGTCTTTCAACTCCAAAAGTGTAGCTAGACAAAATTTGCAAATCTAATCATTTTACTTACAGCTAAAACGACTATTTTTTGCCTCCTCTAAGCATATTTCAACATCAGACTCATAATGGAAAAATATCTCCAGCATCAACAGGACCTCTATCATGTCTTTATCGATTTTTTAAGAAAGCATTCGACAGAGTTTGGCACGCTGCACTGTGGGCAACTATGAATCTCTACAACATCAATGCCAACCTAATCAGAGTCGTACAGAGCCTCTATAAGAATGCAACAAGTGCAGTGTTTCACAACAACAACATAGGTGATTGGTTTCGGACGACGGTCGGTGTGCGCCAGGGCTGCCTGCTCTCCCCTACTCTCTTTAATCTATTTCTTGAGAGAATCATGGAAGAAGCACTAGAAGAACATGAAGGAACAGTGAGCATTGGAGGGCGTACAATCACAAACTTGCGCTTCGCTGATGATATTGACGGATTAGCTGGTCACGAGCAAGAGTTAACAGACTTAGTGAACCGCTTAGAAGAAAAATCAACAAAATTTGGTATGGAAATCAGCGGGGAAAAAACAAAAGTGATGACAAACAGCAACTTCACATCAGAAATCAAAATCAAAGACCAGAAACTTGAAAGTGTTCACAGATTCAAATATTTGGGATCTATCGTGACAGACGAGGGATCAAAACCAGAAATACTGTCAAGAATTGCCCAGACCACAGCCGCAATGACCAAGCTCAAACCCATCTGGAGAAACAGAAAAATCGCCATCAGTTCCAAAACCAGACTGATGCGCTCTCTGGTCATGTCAATCTTTTTATATGCATGTGAATCATGGACCCTCACAGCGGACTTAGAGAGAAGAATAAGAGCTGTAGAAATGAGGTGCTTCCGAAGACTCTTAGGCATCTCATACAAAGACCACATCACGAATGAAGAAGTCAAGAGACGCATCCGCAATGAAATCGGGCCCTATACTGACCTTCAAACACTCGCCAGACAACGAAAACTGAAGTGGTTTGGTCATGTCACACGCTCCTCTGGTCTTGCTAAAACAATCTTACAAGGCACAGTGAGGGGAGGAAGAAGAAGAGGCAGACAAAGGAAGAGATGGGAGGACAACATTCGAGAGTGGACAGGCATGGAGCTGAGAGACACCCTGAGAGCGGCCGAGAGACGCGAGGACTGGAGAAAGGTAACCGGTTGACAAAGCTTCAAAGGCGCCCCAAAGGATTCGAAATCTGAGGGATCGGTGACGGTGACGGTGAAGCATATTACCCCCCCCAAAAAAAAAAAATAAAATAAAAAATAAAAAAAGAATAATAACCGATTTTGGAGACAAATATTTTTAGGAATATATCTATTTCCTATATTTCCTAACTGATCTTAACTGGGCCATTCCATTATAAGATGAAATTCATCCCCAATCACAGACATGTTACACACCTTACACACACACTTACACGTGCACACACACACACACACACACACACACACACTCCCCCACTCACTGCACCCTCCTCTTCCACCCCCCCCCCCAACACACACACACAAGGTTTAAGGTCAAGTAACCTTTTTCGGCCAACAGGACAGTCAGTTCATACCCAGTGTGTCTAAGGCTTGGCACAGGAAGGCAGAGTTCATCCCTCTCCTTCTGCTGTTTTACAGAATACAGAATACAGAGCATGGAAACATGGGCTGCTTGATAGTGCCTGAGATTGGGAATGCACAGTTGACCTACCAGAGGGGAAGAAACACCCGGAAATCATCAGCAAGAGCGGCATGAGCACCTGACATAGTACTGCACTCCAAGGCAACTTCTTCTTCTGCGTTCACTCGTATGCACACGAGTGGGCTTTTACGTGCATGACCGTTTTTACCCCGCCATGTAGGCAGCCATACTCCGTTTTCAGGGGTGTGCATGCTGGGTATGTTCTTGTTTCCATAACTCACCGAACGCTGACATGGATTACAGGATCTTTAACGTGCGTATTTGATCTTCTGCTTGCATATACACACGAAGGGGGTCCAGGCACTAGCAGGTCTGCACATATGTTGACCTGGGAGATCGTAAAAATCTCCACCCTTTACCCACCAGGCGCCGTCACCGTGATTCGAACCCTGGACCCTCAGATTGACAGTCCAACGATTTAACCACTCGGCTATTCCGCCCGTCACTCCAAGGCAACGAAACAAATGATTCTGATTGAGCTCACTGTGCCATACGAAAGCAGAATGGAGGAAGCCCACATCAACAAGACCGAGAAGTATGTTAGTCTAGCCAGCAGCCTGAGAGAATCTGGCTTCCAAGCCAAAGTCCTCGCCATAGAGAATTGTGCATGAGGGTTTGTGGAAGCATCTGCCTACAGCCTCATAAAACAGCTGTCGATTTCTGGCAGAGAGAGGACATGGGCTCTCAAGGCAATGGCAGAAGCAGCAGAAAAGAGTTCCAGCCGGATCTGATCGAACTAGGCGTACGATGGCTCAGTGGTTAAAACGTCTGCCAGAAAATGTGACTCAGTTCTGAAGTGGTGACCACCCTGGAGGCGCGGGTTCGAACCTGCTGAGGACCAGGAAAAAAAAGAAAAAGAAAAGGCGGCAATACAAGGGCATCCAGGAGTCATGACCTGGGTGCGGCCCGGCCCCCTTAGAGCGTAAGGAGTTAAGGCCGAAACACTTGACTGAGGGGGGCTTGCACTGTCCAGCTCTCCCTAGAGTTTCTTATCACATAATACTTTCTTATAAGAGAGATAGAATAAGTTTTAACCTTTCTCATCCGAAATCAAGTCCATACCCATTCCCAAATGGGTGGAGTAATGACAATCGGCGTGTAAAATGCCTCTCCCAGTTTCAGTTTTCAGTTTCAGTTTCTCAAGGAGGCGTCACTGCGTTCGGACAAATCCATATACGCTACACCACATCTGCTAGGCAGATGCCTGACCAGCAGCATAACCCAGCGCGCTTAGTCAGGCCTTGAGTGCACGCTTGTATATTTGTGTACCAATCAGAGTGGATTTCTTTCTTCTTTTTTTATCTTCTTTTTTTTTTTTTTTTTTTTATTTTTACAGAATTTTGTCAGAGGACAACGCTGTCGTTGCCATTAGTTCTTTTTTCAGTGCGCCAAGTGCGTGCTGCAGACGGGGCCTCGGTCTATCGTCTCATCCGAAAGACCAGACGCTCAGTTTGATTTTCCAGTCAAACTTAGGAGGAAAGGGTGAGAGCGGGATTCGAACCCACACCCTCACGGACTCTGTGTATTGGCAGCTGAGCGTCTTAACCCTTCTGCCACCTTCCTCCCTCTCCCAAGGACACAACGCCACGACGAAGCAGAGTTTCGAACCCTGATCACTGGTGAACACTTTATGACCTTGGCCTTAGCCGCGATTCTGCCGCGCGCGGTGCTTCCACAAAAATTAGGGATCTTCGTACAAAAGACAAAAACCTGTGCACACCATCGAATCCCTACCCTGTCACAATGCTTATACAGCATACTTCCAAGAGGAACAACTCAATACATTGCGATGATTTCTGTCACTGACCTGTTCCAACGCAACGATTATCATTACTGAAAGTTTCTATTCTCAAACGACGGAAGGTTTCTGCGCTGTCAGTGACAATCATGTCTGGACGCTCACCTGTTCCACGTTACAAAAATAGAACAAAGAAAAATATTGTTACAAAACGCAAAATGACGTAAAAAAAACAAAACAAAAAATACCCCAATCAACCCAGCTGAAAATACACAAATGATGAAGACGATGGCGAATGAGCAACACAGAATGTTCCTTTGTTGGCTTGGGTTTCATAAGCGATCTAGGCAGCACAAAGTTTTACTGGTTTTCCTTCTTATTTCACGCTGCCAAGGTGTTTTTTTTTTTTTTTTTTTTTTTTTTTTTTTTTTTTTTTTTTTGGCCTCAGTTGCATGCAGGTAATGGAGCACCAGAATGTGTTGGTCTTTTTTTTTCCTTTTTATTTTTACTTATTATTATTATTATTATTATTATTATTATTTTATTTGGTGCTTTCACACGCCTTCTTCGTTGGCCAAAAAACACACAAAAAAATTTTTTTGGGGGTCTGTTTTGTTGTTGTTGTTTTTAAAAAAATATAACATGTCAGTTTTCGATTAACACATTGTCTCTAAATGTATTCAAAGTAGTATTCTTCCAAATATATTAAGTTCTTTGTCTGAATAATCGATTTTCATTGACAATTTCAGTCAATATATTTAAATTTATACACGAGTTTGGAGTTTTCTGACATTTAGGTTGCTCTGATGTGAGTGTGTGGGTTCTGTGTGTAGGATAATCAAAGAAATCATCTTAGATATTATAATACATATACGTCAAAAGATATACAACAGGATCAACATTAATTAATGGGGGGAAAAAAGAAAAGAAAAAGAAACGCTGCCAAGGCTGCTTAATTAGCTAATTCATGAGTCAGTTCATCAAGCGCATCAAGGATCGCAAATGTATGTACTTTATAGAAACGTGCGGGTGAG
This sequence comes from Babylonia areolata, assembly GCF_041734735.1. Taxonomy (NCBI): domain Eukaryota; kingdom Metazoa; phylum Mollusca; class Gastropoda; order Neogastropoda; family Buccinidae; genus Babylonia; species Babylonia areolata. The sequence continues at coordinate 40,845,184 of NC_134881.1, read as the reverse complement.
TGAAGTAGCAGGCACATACATAAAGAAGATGACAGAGATAGAAAAAAAAGCTTATAAGAAGGATTTTTTGTTGTTGTTTTTTGTTGTTGTTGTTGTTGCCTCATCATCTTCTCCGTTTCAATGGCAAGTCTCCCAAGTCTCTCATTCCGTACCCCCAGTATACAACCACAACCACACCCATGTTTTTTTCTGTCAAGGTCTCGGCGTCGGCAGGAGGCCACGCACCAGAGGAGACCCTGCACTGCTGCTGAATCGGCGGTGTTTAGCAGAGCTTGTTTTGACTGATTCAGCCTACGCAGGACACAACCTACTAAACCTCCCAACGAACGATAATAATCTCTTATTCGCGGAGCCACACCGAGTGAGAGTCCCATCCAGGGTGGAAACTACCCCTTACATCCCTCCAACGACAGCTCCCCCCACCCCCCACCCCCATCCATGAATCCGCCGACATCAAAGACCTTGACAGTAACTCACCCCAAGCATCGAAGTGGGGAGAGTGGAAACTGTGATCACCGTGAGAGCAGAGCATGAAGGATCACAGAACCTGGGACTTTTTTGACTCACTTGTCAAACTTTTAACTCGGTGTTCGGTTGTGTGTGTGTGTGTGTGTGTGTGTGTGTGTGTGTGTGTGTGTGTGTGTGTGTGTGTGTGTGTTGTGTGTGTGTGTGTGTGTGTGTGTGTGTGTGTGTGTGTGTGTGTGTGTGGTAAACTTTAACATTGTCATTTTCTCTGCAAATACTCCAAATCTGGCATGAAAATAGGAAAAATTCAGATCTTTCCAGTCATTTTGGGTTTTTTTTCTTTTCTTTTTTTATATTGTTGTTCTATACTGATGGTAATTAAGGATTTCAAAGAATGATGATGACGATGCTGCTATTGAGGTCTTTCTGGTTTAGGGTTGGGACTACGTGACAAGGTAATATTCCACGCTACTCTTCAAAATATAATTTTCGGCGTCAACCAGGCCCGGAAGATACAGACACCTGCAGTGTTGGTCAGGAAATCCCCAAACACATTCATCAAGTGGATGGAACTCGACTGTGTGGTCCTAGCCTTTCTATCCAAGCCCATGACATTGTCAACTTTGAGTAAGAGGCGGCCACAAACCGAAATAAAACCAAACCGTGTTAGAACTCGATCAAGCGTCTCTCCAGTCGTCGAACAGTGACTCTTGACAGCTTCGATCAATCGTCTCTCCAGTCGTCGAACAGTGACGCTAACATCGTCTCTCCAGTCGTCGAACAGTGACGCTAACATCGTCTCTCCAGTCGTCGAACAGTGACGCTAACATCGTCTCTCCAGTCGTCGAACAGTGACGCTAACAGCTTCGATCAAGCGTCTCTCCAGTCGTCGAACAGTGACGCTAACAGCTTCGATCAATAGTCTCTCCAGTCGTCGAAAAGTGACGCTAACAGCTTCGATCAATCGTCTCTCCAGTCGTCGAAAAGTGACGCTAACAGCTTCGATCAATCGTCTCTCCAGTCGTCGAAAAGTGACGCTAACAGCTTCGATCAATCGTCTCTCCAGTCGTCGAACAGTGACGCAAACATCGTCTCTCCATTCGTCGAACAGTGACGCTAACATCGTCTCTCCATTCGTCGAACAGTGACGCAAACATCGTCTCTCCAGTCGTCGAACAGTGACGCTAACAGATTCGATCAACCGTCTCTCCAGTCGTCGAACAGTGACGCTAACAGATTCGATCAATCGTCTCTCCAGTCGTCGAACAGTAACGTTAACAGATTCGATCAATCGTCTCTCCAGTCGTCGAACAGTAACGCTAACAGATTCGATCAATCGTCTCTCTAGTCGTCGAACAGTAACGCTAACAGATTCGATCAAGCGTCTCTCCAGTCGTCGAACAGTAACGCTAACAGCTTCGATCAAGCGTCTCTCCAGTCGTCGAACAGTGACGCTAACAGCTTCGATCAATCGTCTCTCCAGTCGTCGAAAAGTGACGCTAACAGCTTCGAGCAATCGTCTCTTCAGTCGTCGAACAGTGACGCTAACAGCTTCGATCAATCGTCTCTTCAGTCGTCGAACAGTGACGCTAACAGCTTCGAGCAAGCGTCTCTCCAGTCGTCGAACAGTAACGCTAACAGATTCGATCAATCGTCTCTCTAGTCGTCGAACAGTAACGCTAACAGCTTCGATCAATCGTCTCTCCAGTCGTCGAACAGTGACGCTAACATCGTCTCTCCAGTCGTCGAACAGTGACGCTAACATCGTCTCTCCAGTCGTCGAACAGTGACGCTAACATCGTCTCTCCAGTCGTCGAACAGTGACGCTAACATCGTCTCTCCAGTCGTCGAAAAGTGACTCTTGACAGCTTCGGAACGGCGGTTGGAAACAAGAACGCGTTTGAAGAATATCACTTAGAGAAAAACAAAACAAAAACAAAAACGTATACTGTTGTTGTATTTGTAATGATATATTGAAAAACAAAACTCTGGCAACCAGCTGCAAGGAATTTGATTTCAAAGAATCCCACTGACTTACGAGACAAATCGTAGAGAACTTGAAAACACGCGGTAGGAGTGTAAAAAGAGAAACGAATTAAAAAATGTTGAAACTTGAACAGACTACAGATACTTGAAGAGACTACAGTCATACACTCGAACAGACTTGAAGAGAGACTACGCCTGAGACCTCCTTCTTCTTCTTCTTCTTCCTGTTAGGTGTCCACGGTCATCACGTTGACCATTCTGACACCATAATGGGGAGGAGCGCAGCAGCATGACCCACCTTCCTAGGTGATGGAATGGAGGGGGTAGAAAAATGGTGGGCCCAGTGGTGGGTGGGTGGGTGGGTG
>NC_134881.1:40827368-40832368 GCF_041734735.1 Babylonia areolata | reverse complement strand
CACACCACATCACACATCACATCTCACCACACACCACACCGCACACACCGCACACCACATCACACATCACATCTCATCACACACCACACCACACACACATCAAAAAACATCACACACCACACACACATCACACCACACCACACACACATCAAACCACATCACACACCACACACACATCACACCACATCACACATCACATCTCACCACACACCACATCACGTACACATCACACCACATCTCACCACACACCATACCACACACACATCACACCACATCACACACCACACACACATCACACCACATCACACATCACATCTCACCACACACCACATCACATACACATCAGACCACATCTCACCACACACCACACCACACCACATACACATCACACCACATCTCACCACACACCACACCACACACACATCACACCACACACCACACCACACATACATCACACCACATCACACCACACACCACATCACACCACACACCACATCACACCACACACATCACACCACACCACACCACACCACACACACCACACTCACCACACACCACACCACAAACACATCACACCACACACCACACCACACCACATCTCACCGCACACCACACCACACACACACATCACACCACATCTCACCACACACCACGTCACACGACATCTCACCACACACCACACCACACACACACCACACCACACACACATCACACCACACACCACACCACACCACACCTCGCCAACAGAAACGAAACAGTGTCCCGGAGAACAATGGAAAGACGATGCCAGAATCTCTTCAATGGAAAATCGATGGAAGGCAATCATTTTTCTTTTCCTGACCAAGTCCATTGGGTTGTGTGTGTGTGTGTGTGTGTGTGTGTGTGTGTGTGTGTGTGTGTGTGTGTGTGTGTGTGTGTGTGTGTGTGTGTGTGCGTGCGTGTGTGTGTGTCTCTGTCCACAATTCCTTTAGAGTCGTAACGAATTCTGGTGGGATTCCTATGCAGTGGGGCTTCTGGTATAATTTGGATTTAATTCGGTTGCTTTTTTTTTTTTGTACTTTTTTTTTTTTTAAAGCCCCTTTCTTCACTCTCTTCTAAACGGTTCTTGTAATAATATTTATGTGTTTGGGTTTTCTTTTCAGATGGCGTCATTTCTTTCCTATTTTGTGGTTTCTGTGTTGTTCGTTTTGTTTTCCTTTCTATTTTTCATTCTCTCTGTCCTTTACGTTATGTATTTATTTCTGTGGGTTTTTGTTGTTGTTGTTGTTTTCTGATTGTTTGTTTGGTTTCTGAGTTTGTTTGTTGTTGTTGTTGTTGTTAGATCGAGCACAGGACCAATGAACATGTACGGAGCAGAATTGAGAACCCTTGCTGGACCTCAGGAACCTCTCCTTTCAACTGTGAAGAAACGCAAGCTGATATGGTTTGGACACAACACTTCGACACACCAAGCTTGTCCAAAACAATCATGCAAGGCACCAATCGAGGGCGGGAGGAGAAGAAGAGGAAGACAGCGGAAGAAGAACTGGCATGAGAACATCAAACAATGGACCGGACTCCACACACGTGAGCTGCTGCCGGTGGCTGCCGACAGAGACAGATGGAGAAGGGAGGTTTGCGTCTGCGGTCCTCAGGCTTCCCCCCAACGACTACTTTGTAGTCATGGGCCTGAAGTGAGGTGGGAGGTTGTTGCTGTTGTTGTTGTTGCTGTTGGTGTTGTTGTTGATCTTTTGTAGTGTTTTCTGGTTTGTTTTTTTTTTATCTGCCTCTCTTCCGTTCTTTCTCTCTTTTCTTCTTACTTTTCTTTTCTTTTCTTTTTTTTAAAATTGTCTGCTTTTTGCTTAGTTTCTTGGTTTGTGGTTTCAGCTTTGTTTTATTATTTTTTTTCTTTCTGTGTGTGTTTTTTTGTGTGTTTTTAAATTCTATCGATATTCCCTTCTTGCGCTTAATAAATTCATTGGGTTTTTTTTGTTTTGTTTTGTTTTGTTTTGTTTTGTGTCCTCCGGTTTTGTTTTGTTTGTTTGTTTCTTTATTTTATGGTTTTCTTTCTTTCTTTTTTTTTGTATCGTCATTTTCTTTCTGTGTTTTCATGTGTGGTTTTAGCTTTCTTTTCTTTTTCTTCTTTCTTCCTTTTTCAGTGTTTGTGTGTGTGTGTGTGTGTGTGTGATTACGTCCTATTTTTTTTCTTTCTTTTTTTTCTCTTTCTTTCTTTCTGTTTCTTTCTTTCTTTCCTCTCTGTTTGCTCCCCTCAGTCTGAAACGTGATAGTGAATGTGTCGACAACAGACAGTGATGAGCCCTTCCTGTCTCTTTCACATGATGGATTGTTCGTCAGTGTTTGTCTCTCAGAAAGCAATGATTAGTTTGTTTGTTTTCGTCGTTTTCGCCTCTCTGTCTCTCTGTGTCTCTCTCTCTCTCTCACTCTCTGTCTGTCTGTCTCTTTTATATCTGTTATGTTCTGTCTTTCTTTCAGTCTTCGTCTTCCCTTTATCTGTGTTACTTTCTTTTTTTTTCTTTTAATGAAAACAAGTTGATTCAAGAACTGCCATCTTTTACGTAAACACACAGACAGACAACAACACACGCACACACGCACTCTATCTGTCACACACACACACAGATACACACAGACACACAGACACAGACACAGACACAGACACACACACACACACACACACACACACACACACACACACACACAGACACACACACACACAGATACACACGGACAATGACAGACAGACAGATATGACAGACAGACACGACACACACACACACACACACACACACACACACACACACACACACACACACACACACACACACACACACACACACGCACACACAACAAAATAAACAAAACAAAACAAAAAAGTTAATGAGCGCTGCCGTAACTAAACAGATCTGAAAAAAAGTAAAAAGAAAAAAAGTAAATAAAGCCCAAGAACTTTTCGCTTCTTCTGATCGACAGAAGGCATGCCTTCTCCCATCCCACTCAACACTCTCATTCTCTCCCTTAACACCACACCACACCACCCCCTTTCTCCTGTCATCCCCTACCAAAATCCGCCCCACCCCTCACCTTCAACTCTGGCACTGACAGATAATTATATCCGGAAGACCAAGTGATAGCACCAGAACGTCCGTTTCACATGTTTCTGAATGCAGCCTCATTCATTCATTCATTCATTCGTCCGTTCGTTCGTTCATTCATTCATTCATTCTTTTTTTTCTTTCTTTCTTTAATTAACTGACAGATATACCAGAAGACCAGTGATATCATCAGGACGTCTGTTTCACCTGTTTCTGAATACAGCCTCATTCGTGTCCGAATAAGACCATCAGAACAGCAGAGAAGGCAACTGCTGTTCCGACTATTTGGGCTAGAATTTGATTATAGTGGAGAGTGTCTTGCCCGAGTTACATCCCCACTCTCTCGGCCAAGAGGGTTTTAGGACAGTCGGCGTTTGGATGGTTCCCAAAGGCCAACTAACCCACAAGGCTGCAGCACTAAGAGCCAGTGCAATTTTGCCTCCTAGTTTGAGAGTCATAGTCCTTCACAAAAGACTAAGCTGTAAATGGTTTCCCATTGACTGGAGAAACCATTGATAATACAGCTCTAACTTTGCTGTTAGCCCAAATGTAAACTTATGCCAATCTGTGATATAAGCCGAGTGTTGGGCTTTCAGAAAACACAGGGATAAAATGACAACAGTCTGCTCTCCTCGCTTCTACCTTTTCTTCCTTGCCTTGGCACTTCACGTTGGCAAGGGTGTTGGGAAGGGGAGAGGGGGAGTGGGGATGCGGTGGTGGGGTACGGGGGGGTGGGGGGTACATGTCTGAGTCTTTTTCTTGTTGGTTTGTTTCTCTTCTTGAGGAGGAGAGAACGTCCAACCGTGAGAGTGGAGGGGAGGGGAGGGGAGGGGAGAGGAAGTTGCGTATCGATGACAGAGAAGGAAAAGAATCATGTCTACCTTGCGTGCCTCTTGTATGTTGTTTTTTTCGGGTTGCTTGTTTTTACCCTAAGCAATATTATAGTGGTATTTGGGGTGGGTTTTTTTGGGGGGTGGGGTTGGGGGGGGGGGGGGGGAGTGTGGTGGGTTGAGGGGGGGGAAGGTGAGGGGGGACGAGGGAGGATGGGGTGGTTGTGGGGGGGGGGAGGAGGTGGATGATGGGGCTTGGTGGTGTTTCCTTTCCTGTCTACTGGAATCATGCGCGGTGAGTTATATCTTTGTACGATCGCGAATACCCTTGTTCATGATTCTTTCTTTTCTCTTTTCCTTCTTTCCTTCCTTTTTTTTCTTTCAATCTGTTCCTCTGTCTGTCATTACTTCATTCTTTTTGTTCCTTCTTTTCTTTCTCCTTCGCTACTGACACTTCTTTTCGGAGGAAGGTGGCAGAATGGTTAAGACGCTCAGCTCCCAATACAGAGAGTCCGTGATGGCGTGGGTTCGAATCCCGCTCTCGCCCTTTCTCCCAAGTTTTGACTGGAGCGTCTTGTCTTTCGGATGAGACAATAATAAACCGAGGTCTCGTGTGCGGCACGCACTTGACGCGCTGAAAAAAGAACCCATGGCAACGAGAGTGTTGTCCCTCTGGCAAAATCATGTAAAAAGAAATCCACTCTGACAGGTACACAAATATTACGAGCATGCACTCAAGGCCTGACAAGCGTGTTGGGTTATGCTGCTGTCAGGCATCTGCCTAGCAGATGAAGTGTAGCGAATATGGATTTGCCCGAACGCAGTGATGCCTCCTTGAGAAACTGAAAGTGAAACTTTCCCTTCAAGAGGAGAGAACGTGCAGCCGTGAGAGGAGAGGAGAGGGGAGGGGATGGGAAGTTGCGTGTCGATGACAGAGAAGGAAAAGAATCATGTCTGCCTCGCGTGTCTCTTGTAGGGTTTTTTTCGGGTTGCTTGTTTTTACCCTAAGCAATATTATAGTGGTATTTGGGGTGTTTCTTTTTTTTTGGGGGGGGGAGTGTGGGGGTTTGGGGGTGGG
>NC_134881.1:40822368-40824868 GCF_041734735.1 Babylonia areolata | reverse complement strand
TTTGTTTAATGCTGTATTCTGTTTTTATTTTATTGCGTTTTATATTATTTTGTTGGTGTTTTGGGTTGAATTATGCGGGGGAAAAAAATCAAACATTTTAAACATATTCGTAGGAGTGCGTGCAGAGGCACTGGAGGGTAGCAAAAGAATTCCATGACATTCCGTAAATGAGATATTTGGTTCGATTTTGATTTTTTTTTCTCGTTAAAATAGCATTTTTTTACGTATATATATATATATATATATACGTATATTCTCTCGTGTGTTTGTCACGCTATTTCCTGTCGTTTAATTTCATTTCAGATCATTTCACTTTGACTTTTTTTCTTTTTTTTTTTTTTTTTTACTTAATTTTGTTCTGTTGACGACATTGTATTTTATTTTTTATTTTATCTTATTTTTCATTTCATTTCATTTAACTTAGTATTTTTGTTGATTTTATTTCATTCTTCTTTTTTAAAATTTACTTTCTGATTCATTTTATTTTCTAGAGAGATGAAACTATAACATCTACGCATTAAAACGTTCACTGCCAAACTCGCATTTATGTAGCAGCTAGGTAGAGGACCCATGTCACTGAAGGGTGACCAGATCATGGGTCTGTTATCCATGAACCTACTGTTCTTTATGTTCGGTGGTAGGATAGACCATATTTTCTACACATCGCAGGGGGAATTCCCAGCTGTTCTTAAACACCATAATTATTTTCTGTGTTTATAGCACAAGGGAATTTTTTGCACTCTAAATTGACTGGCGGTGAAAGGGTTTTAAACAGGTTTAGTCTCAACTGACCACATAATAATCACAGAAAGAGAGTGCTGAAATAGAAAAAAAAAAACAACCAACATAATCAACCCTAACCGTACTCTACATCTGCAGCCTACATATCTGCAGAACTTTTTCGGAGTTGGAGAGTTTCCCCATTGCGCGCGACTTCCGAAGTAACCCCCGCTTTCTTCACTCCACCTTCCTCAATTCCCTCCCACCCACCAACACCGGAAGCTGTCCCCCCCACACACCCTCCCCCTCCCCTTTACCCCCTTCTTCTCCCTCCCCCCCCACCCCACCCCACCTCTCTATTCCTCTCGTGTGTCTTCTGTCTTCTTGATTAATTAAGTGCCACGTGTTCGGCAACAATAAACATCATCGATGATACTGATATTTTTTTAAATCTTTTTTTTTTTTTTTTTTTTTTTTTTTTTGGGGGGGGGGGGGGGGGGGGGGGGGGAAGGTGTGTGTGTGTGTGTGTGTGTGTGTGTGTGTGTGTGTGTGTGAGTGAGGGGGGGGTTGTTTTGCTGAAAACGATGTGCGTGATACTTTAAAAGCAGCTGAAAGGAAATTTTTAGGGGAAAGGTTGGAGGAGGAAAACAATAATTCATAGCGGCAGGCACGCACACACGCTATTCTGTTTGGTTGGTGGGGGTAGGGGGTGAGGGGGGCGCGGGGGGTCGGGGGGGGGGGGGGAGAGGGGAGGATGGGCATTTTCAATCGTAAAAAAAAACAAACCCAACTGGATCTGTCAACGACAATGGGAAATAAAACAACATGAAATGATTGTCATCAAGCGGTCAAAAGCGTGCGCACACGCACAGTCATGCACACACTCACAGCCACACAAACACATCGTCGACACACAGACAGGTACATATAGACAGAGACACAGATACACACAGGCACAGACACACACACACACACACACACACACACACACACACACACACACACACACACACACACACACACACACACTAACACACACACATACACACACACACACACACACACACACACACACACATTCTCACTCTCTCTCTCTCACACACAAACACCCACCCACCCCCACACACACACACACACACACACACACACACTAACACACACACATACACACTAACACACATGCGTGTGCGCGCGAGGGCGCTAGCGCTCATGTACACCCACGAGTTCACATTCACAAACACATCTTGTATACATACACACGCGCATATGAAAGCAATAACACTGTCAACAAACACGGACAACAAGAAAAGCAAACAAACAAACAAAACAACGACAACGACAACAAGAACAACAACGATAACGACAGCAACTACAACAACAACGACAACAGAAACGATGATCTTCTTCTTCTTCTTCTGCGTTCACTCGTATGCACACGAGTGGGCTTTTACGTGTATGACCGTTTTTACCCCCGCCATGTAGGCAGCCATACTCCGTTTTCGGGGGGTGTGCATGCTGGGTATGTTCTTGTTTCCATAACCCACCGAACGCTGACATGGGTTACAGGATCTTTAAGGTGCGTATTTGATCTTCTGCTTGCAGATACACACGAAGGGGGTTCAGGCACTAAGCAGGTCTCCACATATGTTGACCTGGGAGATGGTAAAAATCTCCACCCTTTACCCACCAGGCGACGTCACCGTGATTCGAACCCGGGACCCTCAGATTGAAAGTCCAACGCTTTAACCACTCGGCTATTGCGCCCGTCAGAAACGATGAT
>NC_134881.1:40814868-40817368 GCF_041734735.1 Babylonia areolata | reverse complement strand
CACTTTAGCTACTGGATTGTAAAGCGCTTAGAGCTTGCTTATGCTTGTATTAGAGCGCTAGCGCTATATGAAAATAAAATATTCTTATTATATTATTATTGAGTTTTTCCACGTCTCTGCGCAGCAAATCCAATTGTGGTATATCTACCAAGACCTAATAAAGCTGAGTCTCGATGCAGAGGGCTAAAAAAAAACAACAAAAAAAACCCACACCAAAACCACCAAAGCATGAAACGTTGCACATTGGGCAGATGATCTGTGCAAGTCTGTTCTTTACAAGACCGCATACAACTGAAAAATGATGGAGCGCAAAAATCGGGTCGATATGGAACTTTCTGCCCTTCTTGATACTCTGTACGTCTGTCTGTCTGTCTGTCTCTGTGTCTCCATATTTTTGTCTGTCTGTCCTCCCCCCTCTCTTTGTCTCTCTTTCTCTCTCCCTCTCCCTCCCTTTCTCTCTCCCTCTCTCTCTCTCCCTCTCTCTCTCTCCCTCTCCCTCCCTTTCTCTCTCCCTCTCTCTCTCTCCCTCTCTCTCTCTTCCTCTCCCTCTCTCGGTATCCGTCTGTCTGTCTGTCTCTCTCTGTGTCTCGGTCTCCGTCTTTGTGACTGTCTGTCCGCATATATATATATATATATATGTGTGTGTGTGTGTGTGTGTGTGTGTGTGTGTGTGTGTGTGTGTGTGTGTGTCTGTGTCTGTGTCTGTGTCTATGTCTGTGTCTGTGTCTCGGTATCCGTCTTTCTGTCTGTCTGTCCGCATATCTCTCTCTCTTCCTCTCTCTCCCGTAACCAAATACAAAATATTGATCCCCATCGACATCCAACTTCTTGAATGGAAACGTCTTTTGAACCCCCTTCCCCCACTCTATCCCTTTCTGATCATGCTGGGGAGGGGGTGGGGGGGGTTGGGGGGGGGGGGGGGGGGCTTGAAGGAGAAGAGTTCAGTGCTTGGTGACGTTTAGCCTCAGCCTGATAGCATCTATAGAATTCCTCCCTTCCTCCCTCCCTCCCTTCCTCCCTCCCGCCATGACTTTGTGGCGCCCCCCCCCCCCCCCCCCCTCCCCCTTCCTCCCTCGCTCCTTTTCTTCCTCCGTAGCAGAGGCAAAGAGAGAGAAATAAGGATGGTCTTCTACAGAGCTTTAAATGGCAATGGGCTATTTCGTCTTCATGCCGTATCTAGCCCGCGACCAAGGGAACGTTCTTCGTTTTTTTTTTTTTCCCAAGCCGATGTTTATTTTAAATTATCGCGAATTGTGCGTGTTGGTTGGGTTCGTGTTGTGTCGTTCATTCAATCAGAGAGCACTGCGTTGAGTGCATCCCTCCGCCAATGCCGACACAATTAGCCTGTCTAATTAGCTCATTGTTCCCCCCAAAATAACAGTTCCTACATCTTCAACAACAACAACAACAGCAGCAACAACAACAACAACGGCGAGTTTTCCATTCAGAAAAGGCACTCCTTTCAACTGTGAAGAGACGCAAGCTGATATGGTTTGGACACAGCACTCGACACACCAGCTTGTCCAAAACAATCATGCAAGGCACCATTCGAGGGCGGGAGAAGAAGAGGAAGACAGCGGAAGAACTGGCATGAGAACATCAAACAATGGACCGGACTCCACACACGTGAGCTGCTGCCAGCGGCTGCCGACAGAGACAGATGGAGAAGGGAGGTTGCGTCTGCGGTCCTCAGGCTTCCCCCAACGACTACTTTGTAGTTATGGGCCTGAAGAAGAAGAAGAAGAAGAAGACTCCACGAAAATCTCTCTCAATGAATCCTATCCCATGGACTATCTGTCATTCCAAGTTTAGTGAAAATTCATTCATTATGTCTGGATGTCTCTCTCTCCCTCTCTCTCTCTCTCTCCTCCCCTGTCAGTCTCTCTCTATGTCTCTCCACTGTCACTGTCACTATGTCTGTCTGTTGTCAGCCTCCCCTACCTTCTTTACTCTTCCCCTTGTCCATTCTTCCTTCCGCTCTCCACCACGCCCCTTACCCTACTGTCCTCGTTGTTATTCATCTGTCGCGATATTGTATTGTACATGAGTTCTATGTTTATGTTTGCACGTGCTTATGCAATTTTGACGTTGGTGTTGTGAATTGACTCTCGCTTTTTTCTTTTTTTTTTCTTCTCTTTTTCCAATTATTATTTATGCCCAGAGGGCTGGATGTAAACAAGTACTTTGTGCTTACTCCTTTACCCTCGTAAAATAAAATTTCGTTCGTTCGTTCGTTCGTTCGTTCGTTGTGACTGATAGTCGTGTCCGACTATGACCATCAGAACAGCAGAGGAGGCAACCGCTGTCCCGACTATTTGGGCTAGAATTTGATTATAGTGGAGAGTGTCTTGCCCAAGTTACATCCCCACTCTCTCGGCCAAGAGGGTTTTAGGACAGTCGGCGTTGGGATGGTTCCCAAAGGATAACTAGCCCCCAAGGCTGCAGCACTAAGAGCCAGTGCAATTTTGCCTCCTAGTCTGAGAGCCATAGTCTGTGATAT
>NC_134881.1:40787368-40812368 GCF_041734735.1 Babylonia areolata | reverse complement strand
GGGGGGGGAGAGAGAGGGGGGGGCGTTAGGGAAGGGGGGATGGGGGTGGGGTTGGGGGGTGGGGGGGGGAGTTCTTGGTGCTTCTGTGTCTTACTCTAACCATTCGCCCCTACAGGGACACTTTGCCAGGATTCACACGGAGATGGCGACATTCGAGGGGAAGGATACAGTTCAATGAAAATGTACAAGGATGAAAAAAAAAAAAAAAAATAAATTAAAAAAAATATATATATAGAATATATATAGATGCAAAGAAAGAAAGACAGATAAAGAAAGAAAGAGCAGAAGGAAAGGTAAGTACGCAACAAAGAAAGAAAGAAAGAAAGGAAGAACAAGGGGACAAGGAAAAGAAAGAAAGAAAGAAAGAAAGAAAGAAAGGAAAAAAAGAAGCGATTGTTTTTAAAGAACTCTTCTAGGGGAAAAACCCCCCAACAATTTCAACAACAAAAAAGGAGAAAAATATATTTTACGGACAGAAAACGGGTGGCGCTGCATTGTGGCGATGCTTATCTCCCTTGAGAGAACAGCCCGAATTGATCACAGAGAAACACGCTGTGACAGAGGGACAAAATACAATACGATGCAGTTTCAGGTTGTTTTAGTTGTTTCAGTTTCAGTTCTCACTCAATAAGGCGCCATTGTGTTCGGACAAATCCTCATACGCTACACCACATCTCCTCACCTCACTTTCACCTATCCCGTAGTCTTGTGGACCGTTGGGGCGCCACAGGTGATCTGGCAACCAGCATCCTCCAATCCTCTCGGTTTTCTGACCTCCTGATTGTATCGCTCAACCTCAAGCCCGTCCATTCTGGGATGTTGTCCTCCCATCTCTTCCTCTGTCTGCCTCTCCTTCTCCCTCCTTGCACTGTGCCCTGCAGGAATGTCTTGGCAAGCCCTGATGATCTCATGACATGGCCAAACCATTTACACCACATCTGCTAGGCGCCAAACAGCAGCAAAACCCAACGCGCTTGTCAGTCAGGCCTCACAGTGACCTTGAGGGTCCGTGTTCGAATCCCGCTCTCGCCCTTTCTCCCACGTTTGACTGGAAAATCAAATTGAGCATCTGGTCATTCGGATGAGACTATAAACCGAGGTCCCGTGTGCAGCATGCACTTGGCGCACTGAAAAAGAACCCATGGCAACAAGTGTGTTTGTTTGTGGGGTTTTTTTGTTGTTTTTTTTGGCAAAAAACAAGCATAATACAATACAATACAATACAATGCCAGCATACCATGATTCTGTTTCAGGAATGACAAGTTTACAGGTGGTCAATATAAGGCCCAAAGATGCCTTGAAATTATCGTCGAGAACAATGTCATTACCCACACTGTTATTTCATAATGATTCGATAACACATTGTTTCTGTTTTCTGTCCATTTGCAGGTGACTCTGTCATCACAACGACAGCAACCGAAAACACATATTGGATGTGAGCAGGAACAGTGGAATGGATGGATGAGAGAAGTTTTTTATTTTTTTTTTATTTTATTTATTTAAATCCAACAAACACAGGGACCGACCTACTACTGGTCTCACTTCCTATTCTCTTCCTGCAATCTCTATCTGTCTGACCATCTGTCTGTCCTGTCCGTCTCTCTCCGTCTCTCTCTGTCTCTCTGCCTGTCTGTGTCTCTCTGCTTATCTCCCTTTCCGTCTGTCTAGCCTCTTGTCGGGTGAGTGGTTTGAAAAACTGGTTCCTGTTTGTTTTTGTTTTTTTTTAGCTGGTTTTGGTGAAAGCTGTGTCATTGAAGAATGACTTTTTTCCTTCCCTGTGTTTGTCCCCCTTTAATGACACTGGGTGGAAGGCAAGGAACTTTGGGAGAGAGGGGGTTGGGGGGGGGGGGGGGAGGCGGGGGGCAGGGGGGATGGTGTGTGTGTGTGTGTGTGTGTGGGGAGGGGGGGGGGTTGTTTGTATTAAACAAAAAAAAAATTCTCCAAAAGAGCAGAGGAGCCAAGAACCACATAAGAGTGGATAAGGGATTAAAAACAGACACACAGTGTTTATATTAACCGCTTCTGGCGAAACCAAACCTTAGCATACACTTCGAAACCAAAAGCTTTGTAAATAAAAGTAGAGAATGAACTGGAAGAAGAAGAAGAAGAAGATGATGATGATGATAGTGATGACGATGATGATGATGATGATGAACGAACGAATGAACGAACGAACGAATGAATCGATGAATGAATGAATAAAAGAAATGGTCTTGAATGGGTCAAGAATTAGGCACAATAAAAGTCTTTCACAGCTCTGCCCAATCAACGAACGAAATGTGAAAAAAAAAGTTAACAAAAATAAGAATGATACAAATAAGAGACAATGGATAAATAAATAAATAAATAAATAAAATAAAAAATGAAAGAATAAATAAATTGATAAATAAATAAATGAATAAATAAATAGATCAATAAATGAAAAGAAGTACATCAGTACATTATAATGCAAAGACAAATTTGATCAAGAAGACGAAGAGAGAGAGAGAGATAGAAAGAAAAACCACAAAAAACAACCCACCCTGTGGAGTGATGGCCTAGAGGTAACGCGTCCGCCTTGGAAGCGAGAGAATCTGAGTGCGCTGGTTCGAATCACGGTTCAGCCGCCGATATTTTCTCCCCCTCCACTAGACCTTGAGTGGTGGTCTGGACGCTAGTCATTCGGATGAGACGATAAACCGAGGTCACCGTGTGCAGCATGCACCTTAGCGCACGTAAAAGAACCCACGGCAACAAAAGGGTTGTTCCTGGCAAAATTCTGTAGAAAAATCCACTTCGATAGGAAAAACAAATAAAACTACACGCAGGAAAAAAAAAATTAAAAAGTGCGTGGCGCTGTAGTGTAGCGACGCGCTCTCCCTGGGGAGAGCAGCCCGAATTTCACACAGAGAAATCTGATGTGATAGAAAGAAATACAAAATACAAATACCCCTTAATCCCACTCTATCCCCTAACCTACCCCCCCCCCCCACCCCCACATCAAAAGCCCATTCTCCCTCCCTAAATGCCACCCGGGGATCGAGGGGGTGAGGGGTGCAGGTTTTTTTTAAAATTTTTTTATTTTTATTTTTTTTAACACTGACAAGTAAGTTCCATGGGGTACGATTTTGGTACTAATATTCGTCCTCCGGGGGTGGGGGTGGGGGTTGGGGGGGGGGGGACCAACGAAAGATGGGGGGGTGAGGAGGGACGGGAAAGGACGCTTTGTGGTAGTACACCGGTACGGTGTGATTGGTGTTGCTGGCCGCGACACGTCAATTGACTGACCGTCCTGACCACCAACCAGTTCTTTGTGGCCAGCGGACCTAATCTCACTAATCGGATTTCCTTGGTCGCTCTCTGTCTTTCTTTCTTTCTTTCTTTCTCTCACACTCTTGGCCACGTCTGATCTGATCGCCTGTCTGTCTGTCTGTCTGTCTGTCTGTCTGTCTGCCGGGTTGTGTCCTTTCCCGTTCGTCTGCTCTGTCTGTCCGTCTGTCCCTCTGTCTGTTTGTCTGTCTGTATCTGTGTTTTACCGTCTGTCTGTCTGTCTCCGTTTTTTACCGTCTGTCTGTCTGTCTGTCTGTATCTGTGTTTGATTCTCTCTCTCTCTCTCTCTCTCTCTCTCTCTCTCTCTTTCTCTCTCTCTCTCTATCTCTCTCTGTGGTCGCTGTCTACACCCTGTCTCTGTTTGTCTGTGTTCATCTGTTACTCTGTTTGTCTGCGGTCGACTGTTGTCATGGGTTGTATTGTATCGTATCGTATTGTATTGTATCGTATCGTAATGTATTGTATCGTATCGTATTGTATTGTTTTGTATTGTATTGTATCGTATCGTATCGTATTGTATTGTATCGTATCGTATTGTATTGTATCGTATTGTATTGTATTGTATCGTATCGTATTGTATTGTATCGTATTGTATTGTATCGTATCGTATTGTATTGTATTGTATCGTATTGTATTGTATCGTATCGTATTGTATTGTATTGTATCGTATCGTATTGTATCGTATCGTATTGTATTGTATTGTATCGTATCGTATTGTATTGTATTGTATTGTATCGTATTGTATCGTATCGTATTGTATTGTATCGTATCGTATTGTATTGTATCGTATTGTATTGTATCGTATCGTATCGTATTGTATTGTATCGTATTGTATCGTATCGTATTGTATTGTATCGTATCGTATTGTATTGTATTGTATCGTATCGTATTGTATTGTATCGTATTGTATTGTATCGTATCGTATCGTATTGTATTGTATCGTATTGTATTGTATCGTATCGTATTGTATTGTATTGTATCGTATCGTATTGTATCGTATCGTATTGTATTGTATCGTATCGTATCGTATTGTATTGTATTGTTTCGTTTCAATTCAATTCAATTCAATTCAATTCAATTCAGTTCAATTCAGTTCAATCCAGTTCAATTCAATTAAAAAAAAAACAAACTTTATTGTCTGCTTCAACCAAAACAGAAAATTCTCTTTCGCCTCATTCAAACATGCCCGTCAGCAAATATCAAGAAGGGGAGAAAAAACAACAACAAAACAAAAACAGACAAACAAACAAACAAACAAAAAAACAAAAAACCCGAACAATTGACACACCCTCCTCTGATCACCCTGAACACATCAATTATTATGTAAAAAGAAAAAAAAACATGTGGGTAAGATACTGTTACATACATTATGATTTAGAGTGAAACACCTGTGTGTGTGTGTGTGTGTGTGTGTGTGTGTGTGTGTGTGTGTGTGTGTGTGTGTGTGCGTGCGTGTGTGTGTGTGTATGTGTGTGTGTGTGTGTGTGTGTGCGTGTGTGTGTGCGTGTGTGTGTGTGTGTGTGTGTGTGTGTGTGTGTGTGTGTGTGTGTGTGTGTGTGTGTTTGCATGCTTAGGTATGTGAGTGCGTGCGTGCGTGTGCGTGCGTGCGTATGCGTGCGTGTGTGTGCCTGCGTGTGTGAGAGTGTATGCGCGCATGCGCGCGCGTGTATGTGTACGTTTCAATCATTACAAAGAGGAAAATATTCAGCAAAATAATCATAACATTTAACAAGACAAATGCTCATCAACAAATAAAACCGAAGAAGAAGAAGAAGAAGAAGAAGAAGAAGAAGAAGAAGAAAAACAACAACAAAAAACAAACAAACAAACCGAATGAGCAACTTTCCTTAGGTTTTGTCTTGTTTTGTGGTTTTTGGTTTTTGTTGCTTCTTTTATTTTCTTTAAAAAAATATTATTATTATTATCATTATTATTATTATTATTATTGCAGTTGTTGTTGTTGTTATTATTATTATTATCATTAGTAGTAGTAGTCTTTTTAAGGGTGCGGGGGGAGAGTGGAAGGGGGTGGGGGGGAGGGAGTGTGTATGTGTGTGTGTGGGGGGGATTTTGTTTTATTTTGTTGTCACACACACACACACACACACACACACACACACACACACACACACACACACACACACACACACACACACACACACACACACACACACACACAGAAAGATTTCTCTGTGTCAAATTTAGGGAGGTGCTTTCCACGATAAGTTCCCACCCCCCCACCCCCCACCCCCTCTCCCTCCTCCCCGCTCTCTCTTTCTATCAATGTCACTCTGTCTATCTATCTATCTATGTATCTATCTCGGATTGGGTCAGTCTGTCAGTCTGTCAGTAGACCTCGATCACCCAGTCTGGTGTTCTGCACTGCCTGCAGTCATCTCTCTTGTTGTTTCCCAATCAAGTTATATGTCTGTAGCTGTGTGGTGCACGGCTTGCCCCCCCCCCCCCCTTCCACAGCCCCCCATGCGCCCACCCACCCACCCCTCCGCCATGCTCCCCCTCCCCACGTCCCAACCCCCGAGTGTCTGTCTGCATATATGTCTGTGTGTCTGTGTGTGTGTGTGTGTGTGTGTGTGTGTGTGTGTGTGTGTGTGTGTGTGTGTGTGTGTGTGTGTGTGTCTGCTGTTTTCTTGCCCGGAGTTGGCTGAAGTTGCTGAGCAATTATTGGTTTGCTGGAAGCAAGCTGGACCCCGTTTCTCCCTTTACCCTTGGACTGTTTTGTCTCGTGTGTGTGTGTGTGTGTGTGTGTGTGTGTGTGTGTGTGTGTGTGTGCTTGTGTGCGTGTATGTGTGTGTGTGTGCGTGTGTGTGTGTGTGTCTGTGTGTGTGTGTGTGTGTATGTGTGTATGTGTGTGTGTGTGCGTGTGTGTGTGTGTGTGTGTGTGTGTGTGTGTGTGTGTGTGTGTGCGTGCGTGTGTGAAAAATGGATGTTGCAATAACCACGCGCTCGCACGCAGACACGTACACACAGACGAATGTACAGTAGCAGACACACACACACAGACATATATATATATATATCTAGAGGCTTGTTCATCCGCACGCACGCACACACACACACACACACACACACACACACACGCGCGCGCGCGCGCGCATGCGAACGCACACAAACACTGAGGTGCTTACACATTTCTCTCTCTCTCTCTCTCAATGAACTGGAAACGCTCCTGAAGAGAAACTGACCCCCTCCACTACATCCCCTTAAAGAAGTGGACACACACGCGCGTTGTGCATGCGCGCGCACACACAGAGACACAGACACAGACACACACACACACACACACGCACGCACACACGCACACATGCAAGCGCCCGCACACGCACGCACACATATATAATCATGCGTACAAGCACATAAGGACATACACATGCAAGGTACTTTCTCTCTGTTTCTGTCTGTCTGTTTGTCTGTTCGGTTGTCTGTCTGTCTGACCTTCTCGCTCACTCTTTCTCTCTCTCTCCCCCCCCCCCCCCGCTCCCGCCCCCCCCCCCCCTACCCGCCCCCCCCCTCCCCCCTCTCTCTCTCGGCACCTCTATTTCTCTCTATTGATCAGGCGATTAACGTTAATAAAATTGGAAATAACAGGGAAGGAAGATGCGGTAAAGAAAAAAACAAAACAACAACCAACATTTTAATTTCACGTGAAGATTTTTCTTTTCTTTTTTTTCTGCTGTTGTGGAAAACAGAAGAGCAGGGAGCGAACGAGCTAGAAGAGATAGAGAGATTGACAGAATCAGAGAAACAGGGAGAGAGAGAGAGGGGAGAGAGAGAGGGGAGAGGGAGAGGGAGAGAGAAACAGACAGACAGATAGACAGACAGACAGAGACATAGAGACAGTGAGAGACAGACAGACAGAGCCAGAGAGAAAGACAGAAAGAAATAGAGTAACCGAAACAGAGAAAGAGGAAGAAACAAAGATAAACATAAAATAAAAATCGTCTTTCGTTCTCAAGGTTCGAGCCCAATCGATATTATATATATAAAAAAAGAAAAGAAACTGAGAAAGAGACAGAGAAAGAGGGACAAACTGATTAGACAGACACACAACAGAGACAGACAGAGGGAGACATATACACTTTACAGAAACGTCACAGCGATATCCAGGAAAAAAAAACAAGAAAGAGAACAGGACAGAGATACAGGAAGAGACAAGCGTTGGAGAAAAGTCCTTAACTCTCTCCATACGAACGGCGAAAGAGACGACGTTAACAGCGTTTCACCCCAATTACCATCATCAAAATATTGCAAGCGGAAGGCTCTTATACTGAAGACGTGAATGTTGACAAAGAATACCACAATTCTGACGACGGAAGCTAAAGGTTGGGTCATTCAGACACCCACTGGACATCCGAGGGGTCTGTGTAGAGGAGAAGAGAGGACTGGCCGTACTGAGTGAGTTAAAGAAAACGTTCATCAGGACTCTGGAGAGGAGACACCAGACTACCATCTACCGCCTTCGCACAGGACACTGCGGCCTCCGAGCACACCTGAAGAGGATTGGAGTGGCAGCCACATCCCTATGTGATCGCGGCCAGGCTGACCAGACCCCATCCCATATTCTCCAAAACTGCCCCCCCCCCCCCCCCCCTGTATGAGAAGATGCGGCAGCAGTCCTGGCCTGGGGGTGCTGACCTCAACACCAAGCTCTGGGGGACGGCAGCCGATCTTCACCGGACGTCCAAGTTTGTGGCATCCCTCGGACTTCGACCCTGACTGCGTAGCTGTTGAACGCAAAAGAAAGAACGAAAGTTCAGGCAGACATGAAGAGACAGAATTACAAGACAGAGATACAGCCAAGAACTGGAGAAAAGTCAGAAAAAAAAATCTATATTACAGAAACGCATCAACACCTCTCTCCATCGTGAGGAAGCTTTAAGTATCAATCAACACTTCCCACACATACACGCATTGCAAGGCCATAAAACGCGAAAGCCGTCATTTGCTAAAGGCCAGATCCATTCATTCATCGATCCAAAATGATCTCCGCGAAGAAGCAGCAGTTTAAAAACAAAACCGTTCTGGTTGTTAAAGAATGATGTTCCCCCCCGTTTATATATAACCCACTGTTACCATTGAAGGTGGCAGAATGGTCCAGACGCTCGTCTGTTAATAGAACAAGAACAAGAACAAGAACAAAATTTTATTCCATAGGCCTCCGGCCCCTAGAAACAAAAAGAACAATGTAGAATGCCTATTAAGGAAAAACGAAAACATGAAACAAGCCATGCATGCAAGAAAGTGGAATTTCCTAAACCTACAGATTTTCATTCAGTTATTTTCACAACTGACAGCCAGTACAGAGGGCATTACTCATCTATATTACCTACGAAATTGTTTCGAATTTTCAATGCATAAAAGATATAAATTCCTACGTTCCTAGTTTTAAGCATGCTGTCACATTTTAGCAATTGTGGTTGAGATTGTATGCTACAATAGTCCAGGTATTTATCTCTAATTTCGAAATACAAAGGACAAACACAAATTACATGTTCCTCATCCTCCGTGACTGCACATAAGCTGCAAAGTTTATCCTGATTATTGTTGAAAAATGATTTCAAAGTAGCTCCTTTAAGAGGTAATATTCCCAAGCGTAATTTGACAATACAGTCTCTAAAACATTTTATGTTCACAGAATCAAAGTATCTTTCATTTTCAAAGGTAAATTTAAATGTTCTATAGTAATTATACATATTTTTCTGCATTACGGAGCTTTCCCATTCTTGCACGTAAATATCTGTTAGACGTTGTTTAAGCAAAGAAATAAAAGATTTTTCGCACCCAACCCGTTGTTGCAGCCAGGCGTATCCAAACCCTAGGCTAAAGAGTGTATCTTTTATGCGAGAGACCCAACACTTTTTGCCATTGTTGTCTAGAGTAACTAGCATGGTATATACCTGTTTGGGGAGACGTCTGTTATCCAATTTTTATTACTTTTAACCAGTGTCTGATACATCTGACCTCGTCTGTTAATACAGAGTCCGTGAGGGTCTGGGTTCGAATCCCGCTCTCGCCCTTCCTTTTTCCAAAGTTTGCCTGGAAAATCGAACTCAGCGTTTCGTTGTTCGGATGAGACGATAAACCGAGGTCCCGTGTGCAGCACGCACTTGGCGCGCACCGAAAAAGAACCCATGGCAACGAGAGTGTTGTCCTCTGGCAAAATTCTGTAGAAGAAACCCACTCGGATAGGTAGGTTTATACAAATATAAAAGGTAAACGAATAAACCCCCTAAAACATAGTGTGTGTGTGTGTGTGTGTGTGTGTGTGTGTGTGTGTGTGTGTGTGTGTGTGTGTGTGTGTGTGTGTATGTGTGTGTGTGTATGTATGTGTGTGTGTGTGTGTGAGAGTGAGGAAGGAAGGGAGGGAGGCGCACCAACAAAGGAAAATAAACTAAACTAAAATAAAAATATAATAAATAATAAAATAAATAATCATAAAAAGAAAGAAAAAAAAACAAAACAAGAAAACAGAACGCATGCCAGATGTCATCAGAAGAAGTCATTGACCGTTACAACGCTGCAGGGGGGCGGGTGGTGGGGGGCCGGGGTTGGGGGCGGGGGGGAAGAGAGACATAATCCACCAACACTCAAGATACCTATTATCCTTCACTTCCTCCCAGACAGGTCAATCTGTCATAGGACCAAGACCTGCCAAGAACCCCCCTAGAATCTCGTGTTCCAACCTGTTAGTTATAGTGATGTGTGTGTGTGTGTGTGTGTGTGTGTGTGTGTGTGTGTGTGTGTGTGTGTGTGTGTGTGTGTGAGAGAGAGAGAGAGAGAGAGTATGACCTGTTTGAATGTCTGTCTGTCTCTTTCTCCTTGTGTATGTCTGTATGATGTCTCCCTGTTCCTGTTTCTCTCTCTCTTTCTCTAACTCTCTCTCTCTCTCTCTCTCTATATATATATATATATATATATATATAATTATCTGTTAGTCCTTCTCTGTCTCTGTTTCCCTCTTTTGGTCAATATCTATGTCTTTCAGTCTGTCTGTCTGTCTGTCTGTCTCCCCGTGTCTTCTCTCTTTCTCTCTCCATGTCTGTGTCTGACGGGCGCAATAGCCGAGTGGTTAAAGCATTGGACTTTCAATCTGAGGGTCCCTGGTTTGAATCATCGGTAACGGCGACTGATAGGTCAAAGGTGAAGATTTTTTTTTTCCGATCTCCCATGTCAACATAATTATGTGCAGACCTGCTAGTGCCTGAACCCCCTTCGTGTGTGTATGCATGCAGAAGATCAAATACTCACGTTAAAGATCCTGTAATCCATGTCAGCGTTCAGTGGGTTATGGAAACAAGGTGATACCCAACATGCACACCCTCCGAAAGCGGAGTATGGCTGCCAGCATGGCGGGATAAAAACGGTCATACACGCAAAAGCCAACTCGTGTACGTACGAGTGAACGTGGGAGTTGCAGCTCACGATGGAAGAAGTAGAAGAAGTCTGTGTCTGTCTCTGTTTACCTCTATCCTTGTCCATGTCTGTATGACTCTCTCTGTTTCCATTTTTCTGTCTCCTTCTCAATGTCTGTCAGTCTGTCGCTCTCTCACTCTCTCCTCTCTCCGTACCCGTCTGGTCTGTCTGTCTCCGCCTTCAACCACTTTCTGATTCTGGTGACCTCTTTCTCTACTCGTGTTGGTAGAGGTCCAGAAAGTGTTTGCAGTCTGGGGTAGCAGTCATTTTCTAGACACCCGCTCCACCCCCTCCCTCCCCCACCCCCCTCCCTCCCTCACTGCTCAGCTCTCCTTCCCCTCCCTTCAGTCCTAGTTCACCTCTGGCATTGCGCCAACCCCCTCCCTCTTCTCCCCCTCCCCGACTTCCCCCATCTCCCGCTGTCTTTCACTGAACGTTCTACATTGTGTAAGTCATGGGGTTTTCGCGGTTTCAGTGGTTAGTGATGTGCCTTTATATTGTGTTTGCTCTGCCATCTCAGACAATGTCTTTGTGTGCTTGGTTCTTTCTTTGGTTCTATCTTTCTTTCCTTCTTTCGTTTCTTCTTTCCTTTCTTTCTTTCTCTCCTCCAATTTTGTGTTTGTGTTTTTTCTAAAGTCTCTCAATCTCTCCCACTCTCAACCTCTCTCTGTCTCTCCTCTCCATAAGTCTGTCTGTCTCCCTCACCTCCCCCCCTCTCTCTCTCTATTCCTCTCTCCCTTGACTATGTCTCTTTTGTCTGTCTGTCTGTCTCTGTCTTTCTCTCATTGTCTGTCTGTATCTGCTGTCTGTTTCTGTCTGTCTGTTTCCTTGTCAATGTCTGTCTCTGTCTGTCTCACCGCTACACCTTAGCATCCCCTCCCTCCCCTCCCTCCCCATCACAGTCCTCCTCCTTTCCGATTCTGGTGACCACTCCTTTCTCTACTTGCCCTGGTGGTGTCTGTCAGTCAGTCAGTCTGTCTGTCTGTCCATCAGTTTGTCGTCTGTCTGTCTGTCTGTCGCTCACTCACTCTCTCCTCTCTCCGTACCCGTCTGTCTGTCTGTCTGTCTCCGCCTTCAACCACTTTCTGATTCTGGTGACCTCTTTCTCTACTCGTGTTGGTAGAGGTCCAGAAAGTGTTTGCAGTCTGGGGTAGCAGTCATTTTCTAGACACCTGCTCCACCCCCCCCCCCCCCCACCCTCTCCGTCTTCCTCTCTCCCCCCCCCCCCCCCCCCTCCCATTCTTCCCTTTTCTCCTAGTTCGTTCACCTCTGGTATTGCTCCAACCCTCTCCCTTTTCTTCTCCACCACCTTCCTTCATCCCCCCCCCCACCCCTATCTCCCACTGTCTTTCACAGTACGTTCTACACGTTCCTCTGTTTTGTGTCCTGTGTGGGTTTTTTTCGCAGTTTCAGTGTGAGTGGGGATGCCTTGGGGTTTTTTGGTTTTTTTTTTTCCAAAACGTTAAGGGATCTGGCCCAAAGGGATCTGGCCCAAAGTATCTTTCTGGACTCATCCATATCTATACCCCGTCTCGCCAGCTCCGGTCTTCCTCTGATACTCGACTTCTCAGGATACCTCACGTCAGAAAGACCTATGGACACAGATCGTTTTCTTTTCAATCGCCAAAGACGTGGATAACCTCCGTCATTCTGATTCCCTCGCATCTTTTAAATCTCGTCTCAAAACTCACCTTTTCCCTCAGCAATAAGTTCAATTGTGGCAGGTCCACAACTACATGCATGTATATGAATGTGTATTGTGTGTGCGTGTGTTTATGTAAGTTTGTGCCTGCCTATGTGTGCGTATGTGTTAGGGTAGCTGTTAGATACACATGTATGTTAAAATGTATGTATGCAGTGTGTGTGTGTGTGCGTGCGTGCGTGCGTGCGTGCGTGCGTGTGTGTGTGTGTGTGTGTGTGTGTGTGTGTGTGTGTGTGTGTGTGTGTGTGTGTGGTCACATTTTGGTGTGTGTATGTAACATAATGTTTTATGGATTTTTTTTCTTAAGTCTCTCAATACCTACCACGCTCACCCCTGTCATTCTCTGTCTCTGTCTCTCTCTCTCTCTCTCTCTCTCTCTCTCTCTGTCTCTGTCTCACCCCTGTCATTCTCTGTCTCTATCTCTCTCTCTGTGTCTCTCTCTCTGTCTCACCCCTGTCATTCTCTGTCTCTATCTCTCTCTCTCTCTGTGTCTCTCTCTGTCTCTGTCTCACCCCTGTCATTCTCTGTCTCTCTCTCTCTCTCTCTCTGTGTGTGTCTCTGTCTCACGCCTGTCATTCTCTGTCTCTCTCTTCTTGACGATGTCTGTCCGTCTGTCTGTCTCTCTCCGTCAGTTTTTTTTTTTTTGTTTTTTTTGTCTGTATCTGCTGTCTGTCTCTGTCTCTCCCTTTCTCTATCTATGTCTGTCTGTCAACCCCCCCCCCCCCCCCACCCCCTCCAAGTTATATTTTGGCCTTCCGTGAAATTCTGTTTGTTCCTGTCTCTGTCTGTCTGTCCATGTATTTCTGTATGTATGTCTGTCTGTCTCTGTCTGTCTGTCCATATCTTTCTGTTTGTATGTCTGTTTGTCTTTCTGTCTGTCTCTGTCTGTCTGTCTTCTGTCTGTCTGTCTGTCCATGTCTTTCTGTTTGTATATCTGTTTGTATATCTGTCTTTATGTATGTCTGTCTGTCTCTGTCTGTCTGTCTGTACCTGGCTGTCTGTCTGTCTATCTGTCCGTCTTTCTATCTCTCTGTTTGTCTCTGCCTGTCAGTCTCTGTCTCTGTTTGTCTGTCTATCTTTATTCCTCACTGTTCGAGTATAGTCTTACAATATTGGGCTTATCCTAATTATTGTTACATATTGTGTTATCATTGTATCTCCTTGTGTTCTCAAAATTAAAATGTCGATACCATAATCATGGTTGTCTGTTCGCGAACTTGCCTGAGAATTTACCCAGTGCATAATCTCTCTGTAATAAAGGGTTGTTTGTTTTTTTTATCCATAAAGATTTTACCAAAGCACACGGGTTCGTTCTCTCGATCTCTCTTTAATGCTTTGGCGATCAATACACATCTCATCAACTGTAACCCAGATCTGTCATCAACGTTCTTCTTTTATTGTTTATTTTATTTTATTTTATTTTTATTTTTATTTTTTTGACGTCTAAGCCCCTCCTACTCCTTACTCCTCTCTCTTCCAACCTCCCTCCCTCCCGCCCCCTCCCCCCCCCCCCCCACATTTCCTGCCCCCTCCCTGTCACCCCCCCCACACACACACACACACACACACACACACACATTTCCTGCCCCCTCCCTGTCACCCCCACCCCCACCCCCACATTTCCTGCCCCCTCCATGTCACCCCACCCCACCCCCACATTTCCTGCCCCCTCCCTGTCACCCACCCACACACACACACACACACACACACACATTTCCTGCCCCCTCCCTGTCACCCACCCACACACACACACACACACACACACACACACACACACATTTCCTGCCCCCTCCCTGTCACCCACCCACACACACACACACACACACACACACATTTCCTGCCCCCTCCCTGTCACCCCCACACACACACACACACATTTCCTGCCCCCTCCCTGTCACCCCCCCACACACACACACACACACATTTCCTGCCCCCTCCCTGTCACACCCCCCCCCCACACACACACACACACACACACACATTTCCTGCCCCCTCCCTGTCACCCCCCCCTACACACACACACACACACACACATTTCCTGCCCCCTCCCTGTCACCCCCCCCCACACACACACACACACACACACACACATTTCCTGCCCCCTCCCTGTCACCCCCCCCCACACACACACACACACACACACACACATTTCCTGCCCCCTCCCTGTCACCCCCCCCACACACACACACACACACACATTTCCTGCCCCCTCCCTGTCACCCCCCCCCCCCTACACACACACACACACACACACACACACACACATTTCCTGCCCCCTCCCTGTCACCCCCCCCTACACACACACACACACACACACACACACATTTCCTGCCCCCTCCCTGTCACCCCCCCCTACACACACACACACACACACACACACACACATTTCCTGCCCCCTCCCTGTCACCCCCCCCCCCCCACACACACACACACACACACACACACACATTTCCTGCCCCCTCCCTGTCACCCCCCACACACACACACACACACACACACACACACATTTCCTGCCCCCTCCCTGTCACCACCCCCCCCCCCACACACACACATTTCCTGCCCCCTCCCTGTCACCCCCCCCACACACACACACACACACATTTCCTGCCCCCTCCCTGTCACCACCCCCCCCCACACACACACACACATTTCCTGCCCCCTCCCTGTCACCCCCCCCCACACACACACACACACACATTTCCTGCCCCCTCCCTGTCACCCCCCCCACACACACACACACACATTTCCTGCACCCTCCCTGTCACTCCCCTCCATCCCCTCCCAGATTATCCTTTTCTATGATTTCGTTGTTGTTCTTTAATTTATTTATTGATTTTATTTTATTTTTATTATTTTTTTTTTGGGGGGGGTGGGGTGGGGGAGGGGGGAGAGGAGGGTTTTGTTGTTGTTGTTGTTCGTTTGTTTGCTGGTCTTCATCCTTGCCCAGTGTGGTGGGTCTGATGGAGATTGACAGTTGGCGTGAATTTTCTGCACTGTTTAGGCATCCGTAATTTCAGCTAATTGAAAGGTTTGAAAGGGGGCGAGGAGGAGCGAAGGGGGGGGGGGCGAGGTGGTGGGGGGGGGGGGCAGGCAAGGGGGGGGGGGTTGGGAGGTGGGAGGGGGGCGCTGCCATCACGTTTTCTGCGTTTGTCCGATTCTCTGTGCCTGGTTATCTGTCTGCCTGTCTGTCTGTCTCTCTCCGTCTGTGTATTGTGTCTGTCTGACTGTCTGTCTGTTTTCTGTCTGTCTGTCTGTCTGTCTCACCCGGTGTTTGTGTTTGAGTGTATGTTCGTGTTTGTGTGTGTTGTGTTGTGTTGTGTTGTGTTGTGTTGTGTTGTGTTGTGTTGTGTGTGTGTGTGTGTGTGTGTGTGTGTGTGTGTGTGTGTGTGTTGTGTGTGTGTGTGTGTTGTGTGTGTGTGTGTGCGTTGTATGTCTGTGTGTCTGTGTCTGTGTGTTGTGTTGTGTTGTGATGTCTGTGAAGGAATTGAGAGTCTACCGATTGAGGCAAAGAAATAAAATGATCATCGTCTTGGTGATGATGTCCACAAATAGAAGACTGGCGAATTGTTAGCTGATGGCCTGTTTCCCAGGAGGAGGTGGTGGGAAAATAATGATGGTCATGTGTATTTGCCAAGAAGAAATTATTATACTGGAGTCTGACTGCCAACACGCCGTGGTAAAAACGGTCATACACGTAAAAGCCCACTTGTGTACATACGAGTGAACGTTGGAGTTGCAGCCCACGAACGAAGAAGAAGAAGAAGAAGAAGAAGAAGAAGAAGAAGAAGATAATGGTGATTATAGACATTCAGTTAAAGTATTGATATTCACATGCGGATGTTATCATCCATAACAGATTAGTAAAAACAAAACAAAACAAAAAAAAAAGTAAATCAACCAACCAATCCATCAATAACGAATAACCAATCAACGGTTAATGAATTGATAAATTGATCGATCCATCGATCGATGGACGATCGATTTTTTTTTAAATTGATTGCTTGATTGATTTTCTATCATTATTTTCGCAGGCGATAAAAATTTCATTGTATACCATTTTGTTATCCCTTCCTAAATCAATTTTTTTCTGTTCAATGCACCATCGGCTTTGTCATTATCAGTCCTTAATGAGCTTTGCCCAAATCTGCTGTCTTTGCTATTCTTCTTCTTCGTTCGTTGGCTGCAACTCCCAATACTCACTCGTATATACGCGCGTGGGCTTTTATGTGTATGACGAACCGTTTTTACCCCGCCATGTAGACAGCCATACGCCATTTTCGTTTCTATAACCCACCGAACGCTGACATGGATTACAGGAACTTTAAAACGTGCGTATTTGATCTTGTGCTTGCGTATACACACGAAGGGGGTTCAGGCACAAACAGGTCTGCATATATGTTGACCTGGGAGATCGGGAAAAAAACAAAAAAACAAAAATAACCACCCTTTACCCACCAGGTGCTGTTACCGAGATTCGAACCCGCGACCCTCAGAGTGATAGTTCAACGCTTTAACCACTCGGTTAATGCGTCCGTTGTCTTTGCTCAAAAACAGTCCTTTTTTTGGCACCTTTTCCATCCTCCTCCTCCTCCTCCTTCTCCTCCTCCTCCTTCTCCGACTCCTCCCTCTCCTTTCTCAGTATCCCCCCCACCCCCCACCCCAAATTCATGTCCACACGTCTCACGTTTCTTGCCCATTCCCTGTCCACCCACAACCTTTCTGGTGGCATGTGGACCTTTTTTTTCTGTGTCCATCCATGTGGTAAAGGGATGGCAGTTGACATGACGTGTTTTTTTTAGTGCTGGTTGGGGCGTGACTGGCTCGTAAATTGAAGAGTTGAAAAGGCTTCATTTACGTGTGTGTGTGTGTGTGTGTGTGTGTGTGTGTGTGTGTGTGTGTGTGTGAGTCCTTCCATGTGTGTGTGTGTGTGTGTGTGTGTGTGTTTAGGGTTTTTGTTGTTGTTGTTGTTGTCGCTTCTTTTGTCTGTGTGCATGTATTTTGTATTTGTATTTGTATTTCTTTTTATCACAACAGATTTCTCTGTGTGAAATTCGGGCTGCTTTCCCCAGGGAGAGCGCGTCGCTACACTACAGCGCCACCCATTTTGTTTTTTGTATTTTTTCCTGCATGCAGTTTTATTTGTTTTTTCCTATCGATGTGGATTTTTCTACAGAATTTTGCCAGGAACAACCCTTTTGTTGCCGTGGGATCTTTTACGTGCGCTAAGTGCATGCTGCACACGGGACCTCGGTTTATCGTCTCATCCGAATGTGTGCATGTCAGTTCAGTGTCTCTCTCTCTCTCTGTGTTTCTCAGTCTCTCTTTGTCTGTGTCTGTGTCTGTCTATGTCTCTGTCTCTTTCTCTGTTTGTCTCTATGTCTGTCTCTCTCTCTCTCTCTCCCTATCTCTATCCCTCCATCCCCTCTCCTTAGTCCCTCTCTTTTTCTCTCTCTCACCTCTCTGTCTCTCTCTCTCTCTCTCCCTATCTCTATCCCTCCATCCCCTCTCCTTAGTCCCTCTCTTTTTCTCTCTCTCTCTCTCTCTCCCTATCTCTATCCCTCCATCCCCTCTCCTTAGTCCCTCTCTTTTTTCTCTCTCTCTCTCTCTCTCCCTATCTCTATCCCTCCATCCCCTCTCCTTAGTCCCTCTCTTTTTTTTTCTCTCTCTCTCTCTCTGTCTCTCTCTCTCTCTCTCCCTATCTCTATCCCTCCACCCCCCCTCCTTAGTCCCTCTCTTTTTCTCTCTCTCACCTCTCTGTGTCTCTGTCCATCTGCCTTCTGTCGGTCTGTCTGTCACTGTATTTCTCTCTCTCCCTCTCTCTGTCTCTCTCTCTCTCTCTCTCTCTCTCTCTCCCCCTCCCTCTCTGTGACTACGTAATCGGGTCGATGGCCTCGGGTTACTTAGATATCAACCTCAGCAGTAGTCTACGATGATTGTGCGTATACATACCGTTAGATATTGTTTTGTCTTCCTTATGAAAAGCAATAGAATGTTGTGAAAAGTGTAGGAGGAAGGGGTGGGAGAGGGGGGGAGCGTGTTTTCCACGGTGATATGAGCATGTTGCTTAAGTCATTAAACCATTTGAATCTTGAATCTTGAATCTCTCTACCTCTCCCCCATTTCTCATTCTCTGTCTGTCTGTCTGTCTGAATCTTCCTTTCTCTATTTGTCCTTATCTCTGTTTGTCTATCTCTCACTCTTTCTTTCCCTTCGTCTTTCTCTATCCTTCTAAGCGTCTTCTTTCAGTGCATGAACACACACACACACACACACACACACACACACACACACACACACACACACACACACACACACACACACACACACACACTTCTCTCTCTCTCTCTCTGTCTCTCTTCCTCTCACTCTGGCTCACATAAACACATACAGACACGCACAGACTTACATACATCTCTCTCTCTCTCTCTCTCTCTCTCTCTCTCTCGCTCTTTCACACACACACACACACACACACACTGAGACCGACCGACAGACAGACACACTCACTCACACACACACACTGAGACCGACCGACAGACAGACACACACTCTCTCTCTCACACACACACACACACACACACACACACTGGTCCGCCAGTTCATTATAGTTAGTTCCCCCTACCAGTCCTGGACCTGGGAGAGACAGTGATGTGTTTGCCATCGTTCCCAGTTCTCCAAACTGCCGTGTCCCCCCCCCCCACCCCCCCTGGACAATAACTCTTACACCTCTCCCCACTGCACCCCCCCCCTACCCCCTCAACCACCCAGCCTGTCTGTCTCCCAATTGTAGGGGGTGGGGGTTAGGGGGTGGCGGGTGTGTGTGTGTGGGGGGGGGTGGTGGTGGTGGTGGAATTTACATGGTTCCACCGCCACAAGTCAGAAACTTTAATATGTGGAGTGATGGCCTAGAGGTAAACGCGTCCAGCTAGGAAGCGAGAGAATCTGAGCACGCTCGGTCCCAATCACGACACAGTCGCCAATATTTTCTCTCCCCCCCCCCCTCCCCCCACTAGACCTTGAGTGGTGTAGTTTGAACGCTAGTCATTCGGATGAGATGATAAACCGAGGTCCCGTGTACAGCATGCACCTTAGCGCACATAAAAAAAAAAAACCCACGTCAACAAAAGGGTTGCTCTTGGCAAAAATTCTGTAGAAAAGTTCACTTCGATAGGAAAAAAACAAAACAAATAAAACTGCACGCAGGAAAAAAAATACAATTAAAAAAAAAGAAAAAGGGTGGCGCTCTGAGTGTAGCGACGTGCTCTCCCTGGGGAGAGCAGCCCGAATTTCACACAGGGAAATCTGTTGTGATAAAAAGAAATACAAATACAAATAATAAGGACGAATAATATATATATGTATATATATATATATATATATAAAAGAGAAAATATAATGGTGTGCGCTTAACCTGAGTAGCATGTCCGTAAACGTAAACGAGAAAACCGTGGCGCTGTAGTGTAGCGACGCACTCTCCGCCCTGGGGATAGCAGCCCGAATTTCACACAGAGAAATATGTCTTGACAAAAAAAAAAAAAAAAAAAAAGAGAGAGAGAGAGAGAAATACAAATACAAATTTTCCAGATATCAAGAGTTTGATCTTCACCCCTCGACCACCACCATCATCACCATCACTGATTCTGTCTGGTTGTTTTGTGTGTCTGCCAATCCCTTTTCAGTCTATCTATGCATTTATTTGTATTTCTATTTGTATTTCTTTTTATCACAACAGATTTCTCTGTGTGAAATTCGGGCTGCTCTCCCCAAGGGAGAGCGCGTCGCTACACTACAGCGCCACCTTTTTTTCTTTTTCTTTTTTTTTTCCTGCGTGTAGTTTTATTTGTTTTTTCCTATCGAAGTGGATTTTTCTACAGAATTTTACCAGGAACAACCCTGGGTTCTTTTACGTGCGCTAAATGCATGCTGCACACACGGGACCTCGGTTTATCGTCTCATCCGAATGACTAGCGTCCAGACCACCACTCAAGGTCTAGTGGAAGGGGAGAAAATATCGGCGGCTGAGCCGTGATTCGAACCAGCGCGCTCAGATTCTCTCGCTTCCTAGGCGGACGCGTTACCTCTAGGTCATCACTCCACTTATGTCTGTCTCTGTCTCTTTTTTTATATTATAATATGACTGCCTACATGGCGGGGTAAATAAAAATTAAAAAAAAAAAAACACGAAAAAAACAAAACACGGTCATACACGTGAAATGTTACATTTCTGTCTGGGTGTGTATGTGTGTGTGTCTGAAATCTGATTGAATGACACAGGAAACGAATGATGAGCGCCCAGTGGCAGCCGTGAGTCGGCTCTACCCAGGTAGGCAGCCTGTGGTGCAAATGTCCCCGTGTATGTAAAGCGCTTAGAGCTTGGTCTCTGACCGAGGATAGACGCTATATAAGTATCCACATTAATCAATCAATCAATCAATAATTATTTATTCATTTATTTATTTACTTATTTATGTACGCTTATAGTTGACCTCATCAAGTTTTTGCGCCTCATACATATTATTAGTAGTGGTAGTTTTTTTGTTTTGTTTTTTAATCTATTATTTATTCACCTTCTTCTTTTTATATGTATTTATCTATTATTTATTCACTTCTTTTTTTTCAAGGCCTGACTAAGCGCGTTGGGTTACGCTGCTGGTCAAGCATCTGCCTAGCAGATGTGGTGTAGCGTATAATTATGGATTTGTCCGAACGCAGTGACGCCACCTTGAGCTACTGAAACTGACACTGATCTGTCTCTTTCACTGTCGCTTTCTTTCTTTCTTTCTTTCTTTCTTTCTTTCTTTTTTGCTTTGTTTGCTTTTCCTGATTTATTCTTAGTACAATGTGTGTGCAACAACTGCACCTCGTATCTTTATAGGTCGGTGACGACGGGCGCAATAGCCGAGTGGTTAAAGCGTTGGACTGTCAATCTGAGGGTCCCGGGTTCGAATCACGGTGACGGCGCCTGGTGGGTAAAGGGTGGAGATTTTTACCATCTCCCAGGTCAACATATGTGCAGACCTGCTAGTGCCTGAACCCCCTTCGTGTGTATATGCAAGCAGAAGATCAAATACGCACGTTAAAGATCCTGTAGTCCATGTCAGCGTTCGGTGGGTTATAGAAACAAGAACATACCCAGCAATGCACACCCCCGAAAACGGAGTATGGCTGCCTACATGGCGGGGTAAAAACGGTCATACACGTAAAAGCCCACTCGTGTGCATACGAGTGAACGCAGAAGAAGAAGATGATAGGTCGGTGACCTACCATTAAATGTCTTGAGTTCTCGATTTCTCGAGATCCTTCTTTCTGTGTGTCTGTTGTTTTTTTGGGTTTTTTCTGTTTTGTTTGTCTGTCTGTCTGTCTGCCTGACTGCTGTTTGCCAGTCCGTTCATGTGTATGTGTGTGTGTGTGTGTGTGTGTGTGTGTGTGTGTGTGTGTGTGTGTGTGTGTGTGTGTGTGTGTGTGTGTGTGTGTGTGTGTGTGTGTGTGTGTGAGAGAGAGAGAGAGAGAGAGTCCGTCCATGTGTGTGTGTGTGTGTGTGTGTGTGTGTGTGTGTGTGAGTCCTTCCATGTGTGTGTGTGTGTGTGTGTGAGTCCTTCTCTCTCTCTCTCTGTGTGTGTGTGTGTGTGTGTGTGTGTGTGTGTGTGTGTGTGTGTGAGTCCATCCATGGTCGTGTGTGTGTGTGTGTGTGTGTGTGTGTGTGTGTGTGTGTGTGTGTGTGTGTGTGTGTGTGTGTGTGTGTGTGTGTCTGTGTGTGTGTGTGTGTCTGTGTGTGTGAGAGAGAGAGAGAGAGACAGAGACAGAGACAGAGATAGAGAGAGCATGCGCGAGCACACAAGTTTATTAAATATTGTGACATAACTGTCAATCATGTTTGCTTTTGCTTCTTTTCAAGATCTCAACTGTCAGTTGTGTTTGATTACAATTTTTTTTTTTTTGGGGGGGGGGGGAGGGGGGGGCGGGGAGCGGGGAGGGGGTTGATAAGCAACCCCAAGAACTTCCTCCCCCCCCCACCCCCCCCCCCCCACCCCCACCCCCGCCCGCAGCATGTTTTCCTCTCGATGAGAAAGATTTTTCTGGTGCGATCGCTTGCTCTTTCTCCTTCCTCCTCCTGTCCCTGTTCAATACACCATCACATTTCTCATCAACCCGTATCGAGCATCGCCCAAATCTGCCTACCTTCCTTCTTCTTCTTCTTCTTCTTCTCCTTCTTCTCCTTCTTCTTGTTCTTGTTGTTCTTCTTGTTCTTGTTGTTCTTCTCCTTCTTCTTCTCCTTCTCCTTCGTCTTCTCCTTCTCCTTCTTCTCCTCTTTCTTCTAATTCTTCTTCTTCTTCTTCTCCTTCTTCTCCTCCTTCTTCTTCTTTTATTTATTTTTTATTTTTTATTTTTTACTGGATACCTCACTCTCCTCCCCTCCTTTCCACCCCCCTCCCACTCTCCCACTCTCTCTCTCTCTCTCTCTCTCTATCGCTTTACCCAGCCCCTACCATCTTCCTGCTTCCCCCCGCACCCCCCCCCCCACCCCCCCCCCTCCCCCAATCCAATGCTTTCCAACCACCACTCCCAGCTCCCACCCCCACCCCCCACTCAGACCTCCCCGCCGGCCGCCCCACCCCATCACATTTCCTGACCCCCTACGCCCCCCCCCCCCCCCCCCCCGCCCCCTCCACCGCCTCCTTCCGCCTCCCTTCTGTCCTTTCCCATCCTTCCCTAGCGACCTCTGAACTCACCCTGCCCCCCCCCTCCCCCACACCCCCACCACCCCCACCACCCGCCCCCTCTCTCCCTCCCCGCCCTTTCCATGTCCAGTAAATATGTTGTCTAATGGAGGATGGCAGTTGGCGTGAAGTTTTCACTGTTGGAATTGGGGGCATGGATGGTTTGTAAACTGAAAAAAAGTGTGGGCTCTCCGTTACGTTCTGTTTGTCTTTATGTCTGTCTGTCTGTTGATTTCTCTCTCTCTCTCTCTCTCTGTGTGTGTGTGTGTGTGTGTGTGTGTGTGTGTGTGTGTGTGCGTGTGTGTGCTTGTCTGTTTGTTGTCTGTCTGTCTGTCTGTCTCTCTCTCTCTCTCTCTCTCTCTCTCTCTCTCTCTCTCTCTCACACACACACACACACACACACACACACACACACACCTTCAAAGAACATTTGCCTTTCCCACCTTATGCCAAAATGCAAAATGCAAATCGTACATTTTAATGATACTGTTTGTCAAATGCGCATGGTTGACTGAGAACCTCCCTCACCCTCCATCCCCCCATTCTGGTCTGTGGTGCGGTGTGTGTTGTGTGTGTTTGTTTCTTTCATTTTGTTCTTTTTTTTTCCCCTGTGCATTTTACTAACACCATGCTTGTGCCTGTATGCCATGTGTGTGTGTGTGTGTGTGTGTGTGTGTGTGTGTGTGTGACTGTTTGTTTTCTGTCTTCCTCTGTTTCCCCCCCTCTCTCTCTCTCTCTCTGTAGACCTTACGTCTGTTAACTGTTACCTTTGTTAGTTTGTGAGAATCATGCATAATGGTTTGGTTGTTTTTTTAATTGTTTTTTTATTTTTTTTATTAGCCCCTTCAGTATGGGGCCGTGGCTTTATCTGAATAAACATCGATGATGTTCTCTCTCTCTCTCTCTCTCTCTCTCTCTCTCTCTCTCTTCAGAACATTAAGATGATCTAGCAATCTTGTCCTCACCATATCGTCATTACACATTGTGTGATATGCCTGATATTGTTGGGTTTTTTTTTTCTCATCTTCGATTGCATGTTGTCATTCTGTTGTAAACACTGCGAAGAATTCTACCACCAACGTGTTTTTCACTCGCTTGGAAAACTTATATTTCACTGTACATCAGTTTCTTCTCTCATAAGAAATTCCAATTTGTTATACCGTTAGCTTTCTTGACAGCTCGTATCCATGGAGCATAACCGAAACCTGCCTGCTTGCCTCAATGACAGCCCTTCTTTTGAGGCATCTCATCCCTCCTCCTCACTCCTCCACCCCCTCTCCCTCGCCCCCTAAGCCCTCCTCCCCCGCCCCCTCCGCACCCCCCCTCCTCCTCCCCCGCCCTATCCACTACCCCTGCACCCCCCACCCCCCTTCTCCTCATGTTTTCTGCCCTCTCGCTGTCTCCTCTCCCCTACAACCCCTCCCCCCCCCCCCCCCACACACACCCTTCTCTGTAAACTGTGGCACAGTCATGTCCAGCGTCTGCTTTTAATTGATGGGGAAATGGCATTTGGAGCGGCGTGAATTCAGGGTGCCAGTTAAGGGCAGGAAGAGTTGGAAGTGCTGGTCTTTCCTTGTATTCTCTTTCCGTCACTGTCTCTTATCTGTTTCTCTGTCTGTCTGTCTGTCTGTCTGTCCCTCTCTAGGCCATCACTCCACTGTAATACATGAATACACGCATGCACACATTCCTGGTATTGGGAAGAAAAAAACAACAACATGACAGCAGTCATTTTGTGGACAACCACGCCCCCTACCCCATTCTCCTGCTCTACCAGTTAACTCCATGCTGTGCCCCAAATGCCCTGTGTCCACCCCCCCCCCCACCCCCACCCCCCATA
>NC_134881.1:40777368-40782368 GCF_041734735.1 Babylonia areolata | reverse complement strand
AGGGTGGCGCTGTAGTGTAGCGACGCGCTCTCCCTGGGGAGAGCAGTCCGAATTTCACACAGAGAAATCTGTTGTGACAAAAAGAAAAATACAATACAATGCAATACAATACAATACAATACAATACAATACAATACAATACAGCACACACACACACACACACACACACACACACACACACACACACACACACACACACACACACACAAACACATGACCTTGAGGTAACGCGTCCGCCTAGGAAGCGAGAGAATCTGAGCGCGCTGGTTCGAATCACGGCTCAGCCGCCGATATTTTCTCCCCCTCCACTAGACCACAGTTAACTCCAGGCTGTGCCCCAAAGCCCTGTGCCCCCCCCCCCCCCCCCCACCCCCCACAACCTGTCAATCAGCTGCACTGGTCTGTCTCTCCTAGTGCACTCTGTGTCGGGATTTCTGGGCAGCTGGTGTGAAGTCTTTAAGTGCATAGTTATAGCAAGAATGGATCTTCAAGCGGAGTGTTTAACTTCTGCTTCGTTCTCTGTCTGTCTGTCTGTCTGTCTGTCTGTCTTTCTCTTTCTCTGTGTGTGTGTGTGTGTGTGTGTGTGTGCGTGCGTCTGTCAGTCAGTCTGTCTGTCTGTCTGTCTTTCTCTTTCTGTGTGTGTGTGTGTGTGTGTGTGTGTGTGTGTGTGTGTGTGTGTGTGTGTGTGTGTGTTTGTTTCTGTCTCCCCGTTTCTGTCTCTGTCTCTCCTTCTCCCGGTCCCCCCCCCCCCAGCCTCCCCCCTTCTCTCTTTCTCTCTTTGTGTGTGTGTGTGTGTGTGTGTGTGTGTGTGTGTGTGTGTGTGTGTGTGAACCTTTGGACCTTTATGCGTTCTTCGTCCTTGCCAGTAATGTATTATTGTATCATTCTTTTATATTTGTCACAACAGATTTCTCTGTATGAAATTCGGGCCGCTCTCCCCAGGGAGAGCGCGTCGCTACACTGAGAGCGCCACCTTTTTTTTTTCTTTTTTTTTTTTTCGTGCATGCAGGATTTTCTGTTGGCTTTTGTTGTTGTTGTTTTTAAATTTGGTTTTCCTATCGAAGTGGATGTTTCTACAGAATTTTGCCAGGGACATTTCTTTTGTTGCCGTGGATTCTTTTACGTGCGCTAAGTGCATGCCAACACACGGGAGCTCGGCTTCTCGTATCATCCGAATGACTAGCGTCCAGACCACACCACTCAAGTTCTAGTGGAAGGGAGAGAAAATACTGGCGACTCTGCCGTGATTCGAACCAGCGTGCTCAGATTCTCTCGCTTCCTAGGCGGACGCGTTACCTCTAGGCCATTACTCCAATTTCTTCGATTGCTCGATGGACAGTCTAATGGGGAGTTGCCAGTTGATGTTATGTAGTTTCTATCTTTTTCTTCTCCCACCACGGCCTGAATGGTTCGCAAATTGGAAAGACCGGGGTGGGCTCCTCTCAAGCACCGTGTAAATATATATATATATATATATATATATATATATATATATATATATATATATATATATATACACACACACACATATATATATATATATATATATATATATATATATGTGTGTGTGTGTGTGTGTGTGTGTGTGTGTGTGTGCGTTTGTGTGTGTGAGTGTGTATGTGTTGTGTGTGTGAGTGTGTATGTGTTATGTGCGTTCGTGTGTGTATGTGTGTGTGTGTGTGAGTGTGTTTGTGTGCGTTTGTGTTGTGAGTGTGTATGTGTTGTGTGTGTGTGTGTGTGTGTGTGTGTGTGTGTGTGTGTCTGTGTCTGTGTCTGTATGTGTGTGTGTATGTCTGTGTGTGTGTCAGCACAGATGTATATGGAATGCGTCTATCTGTACACGTTCTCCACCTCTCTCTCTCTCTCTCTCTCTCTCTCTTTATCGTGCTTCCCATCGTTTAGAACCAATCATGTCCGAATGCTCGTGTTTCAGTTAGCACTTTTGGCAGCAATGACTAGAAGCTGTATCTGTGTTCTTTTCTGCCGCTTTCTGTGTGTGTGTGTGTGTGTGTGTGTGTGTGTGTGTGTGTGTGTGTGTGTGTGTGTGTGTGTGTGTGTGTGTGTGTGTGTGTGTGAGAGAGAGTCCGTCTGATTGTCTATCTATGTCTGTCT
Source organism: Babylonia areolata (assembly GCF_041734735.1). Classification (NCBI taxonomy): domain Eukaryota; kingdom Metazoa; phylum Mollusca; class Gastropoda; order Neogastropoda; family Buccinidae; genus Babylonia; species Babylonia areolata. The sequence goes on along the minus strand of NC_134881.1, from coordinate 40,780,256 downwards.
CTCTCTGACACCGCCACACACACACACACACACACACACACACACACACACACACACACATACACACACACACACATACACACACACACACACACACACACACACACACACACACATACACACACACATACACACACACACACACACATACACACACACACACACACACACACATACACACACACACACACATACACACACACATACACACACACACACATACACACACACACACACACGTGCGCGCTCGCACACACAGACACAGACACACAGACACACACACACACACACACACACACACACACACACACACACACACACATACACACACGCACACAAATGAACATACAAATACACCCTATAACATCGTTACAAAAAAAACAACAACCAAAGAATGATTCAAGCGCGTGTATGTAGCCTATACATGGTGCGTACGCGTGCATGTGTCTTCGTCCAAAACAGTGGGGTCAGCTAGATAGACCCCCAACTCGATAGTCCCCCGAGTTCATAGCTGCCCAGCTCAGCTCAATAATTCCTTCTCAGAAAGGCCCCGCCACCCCTCTCCCCCCCCTCCCCCTCCTCCCTTCCCCCCCACCCACTCGATCCCCCTCCCCCCAAAAAACAACACCAACAAAACAACAAAAACAAAACAAAACAAAAAAAAACCAACCCTGTCAAATACAACTGTATTGGCACTTTTGTTGTTTTGACATTATCAATCAGAAAAAAAAAACAAAAAAAAAACACACAATTATTTGGGATCTTTCTGAGACGGACTAATGAGGCGGGGGGAGGGGTAGGGGGCGGGGGAGGACTATCGACACAGGGGACTATCGAGCTGACCCCTGCGTTTTGTGTTCCACCACTGACGGGCGCAATAGCCGAGTGGTTAAAGCGTTGGACTGTCAATCTGAGGGTCCCGGGTTCGAATCACGGTGACGGCGCCTGGTGGGTAAAGGGTGGAGATTTTTACGATCTCCCAGGTCAACATATGTGCAGACCTGCTTAGTGCCTGAACCCCCTTCGTGTGTATCTGCAAGCAGAACATCAAATACGCACGTTAAAGATCCTGTAACCCATGTCAGCGTTCGGTGGGTTATGGAAACAAGAACATACCCAGCCAGCATGCACACCCCCGAAAACGGAGTATGGCTGCCTACATGGCGGGGTAAAAACTGTCATACACGTAAAAGCCCACTCGTGTGCATACGAGTGAACGCAGAAGAAGAAGAAGTGTTCCACCACTGATAAATTTCTCACAACCTGATATTATGCCCCTTCCCTCTCAGTCCTCAGTCCTCTTCCTACCACGCCCACCTTTCACCCACCCACCCTACCCCCACCCCCACTTTCTCTCTCTCTCTCTCTCTCTCTCTCTCTCCCCTTGCAGGTTTTTTTTTTTTTTTTTTTTTTTTTTGCTGGCTTTGCATTCATCTTCACTGTATTCAGTCAACCGAGGCCTGTAGTTTAGCTGAAAGTTGGGCGAAAAATTGGACCTGTGATGGTTTTCGAGCGACTTGATTTTTCTGGTTATCTCTGCAAGCGTGTCTGTAGGTAGGTAAGTATGTATGTATGTATGTAGGTAGGTAGGTAGATATGTAGAGCAAACCTAGAAAGCGAGCTTTGTTAGTAATGTGTGTGTGTGTGTGAGAGAGAGTGGGCTAACGGGGAGAGAGAGAGAGAGAGGGGGGGGGGGGGTAGGGGGTATGCGCGTGCGTGTGTGTGTAATGTGTGTGTAGTGTGTTTGTGTTTGTATGTGTGTATGTGTTTGTGTCTATGTGTGCGCGAGTATGGATGTGTGTGTGTGTGTGTGTGTGTGTGTGTGTGTGTGTGTGTGTGTGTGTGTGTGTGTGTGTGTGTGTGTACGAGAATGTATTGCCGATGCGTGATTCTGTCAGAGCGATTTCAAATTATGCTCCTTTTCCCTACTTTGCATCATTTACCAACCCCTTCCACCTACCCCCCCTCATCCTCCGCAACCACCTCCCTTCTCTCTCTCTGTCTCTTGCTCTCTCTCTCTCTGTTTCTGTATCTGTCTGTCTGTCTGTCTGTCTCTGTCTCTGTCTCTCTTTCCCCCCTCTCTCTCCCTCTCCCTCTCTCCCTTCCCCTCTCTTCCTTACTCTCTCTTCCTCCCCGTCTCTCTCTCCCTTTCTTCCTCTCTCTCTCTTCCTCTCTCTCTCTCTCTCCCTCTCTCTCTCCATTTCTTCCTCTCTCTCTCTTCCTCTCTCTCCCCCCCCCCTCCCTCCCCCCCTCTCTCTCTCCGCACACACCCCATTTGCAGTTTTTTTTTCCCTCTGGTCTAGCATTCATCAGCTTCAGTGCATTCTGTCGAACTGAGGCCTGCAGTTTGGCGGAAAGTTGGGTGACAATTATGGCCTGTAATGGTCCTCTTATAGATGCCGTACAGTTTGATTTCCTATTGGTTTGCAGGCGTGTTGGTCTGTCCGCATGTCTGTTCGTCGATCTAATGCAGTATCTGTATTTCCGTAAGTCTGTGTGTGTGTGTGTGTGTGTGTGTGTGTGTGTGTGTGTGTGTGTGTGTGTGTGTGTGTGTGTGTGTGTGTGTGTGTGTGTGTTCTTTTCCGTGTCAGCTCTCCTCTTCTCTCTTCTTCTTCTTCGTTCCTGGGCTGCAACTCCCACGTTCACTCGTATGTACACGAGTGGGCTTTGACCTGTGTGACCGTTTTGAACCCCCCCACCCCCCACCCCCCACCCCCACCCGCCATGCCATGTAGGCAGCCATATTCTGCTTTCCGGGAGTCTAGTGGCAGGTCTGATATGTGTAGGACTCGTGCTTGGAGTGGTGGATATAAAGCTGTTTAATTAATGCCTGTTTATTTTTTTCGTGACTGATGAACTGAGAGAGAGAGAGAGAGAGACAGAGATGA
>NC_134881.1:40764868-40767368 GCF_041734735.1 Babylonia areolata | reverse complement strand
ACACACACACACGCACGCACGCACGCACGCACGCACGCACGCACGCAAAGCAAAAAAAAAAAAAAACCACGTCTCAGTCTCTTGTTTTTCTGTTTGTGTTGTTTACCAAGTTGACAGCGTATTTCAGGAATTTACATTTTCGACCAATACTTCTCTGTCTTAAATCATTTCTCTGAGCGTTTGGCAAACCAAACTATATCAGAGTCATATAAATCAATTTAACTCACTCAGTACGGCCAGTCCTCTCTTCTCCTCTACACAGACCCCTCGGATGTCCAGTGGGTGTCTGAAAGACCCAACCTTTAGCTTCCGTCGTCAGAATTGTGGTATTCTTTGTCAACATTCACCTCTTCAGTATAAGAGCGTTCCGCTTGTAATATTTTGATGATGGTAATTGGGATGAAACGCTGTTAACGTCGTCTGTTTCGCCGTTCGTATGGAGAGAGTTAATCATCTACCCCACCCACCCAAGAAAAAAAAAGATAAGGTAGGTTCCTTCAAAGTATAAAAAGAAACTTTGAGGTTCTTTCTTCTCCTGTTTATAGCACCATTTTGTTCTGTTCTATATGCTGAATCACAGCAGATGATTTCGAGTTTCTATGTGTGTGTGTGTGTGTGTGTGTGTGTGTGTGTGTGTGTGTGTGTTGGAGCTCATGTACGTTTATAAGTATTTGACTGTGCTTTCCTATCTGTGAAACTGCATGTTTGGTGCATATCTGTTATGCATGTGTGGATGTATGTGTGAATGTATGTCTTCATGTTTTACATTTATTTGCTTATTTATCATCATTGTTGTCTTATTTATTTATTTATTTATTTATTTATTTATTATTATTATCATTATTATTATCATTACTACTACCTTTTTTTTTATATCATAATCATTATCTATTTATTTATTTATGTAAGCTATCTATTATTTATTTACCTTTTTTTTCTTTTTCTCAAGGCGTGGTGTAGCGTATATGGATTTGTCCGAACGCAGTGACGCCTCCTTGAGCTACTGAAACTGAAACTGATAGCAGCTCACGTACAAACATGTTGCTTTTTAATAATAATAATAATAATAATGATGATGATGATGATGATAATGATGATGATGATAATAATAATACATAGTTTTTCTATAGCGCGATATTCAGCACCAAATGCTGCTCAAAGCGCCTTACATCATCCAGTTGACTGTAAACATGCTTTGAAAAAACGCATTAACCACTATCTGACAATGGAAAACATCCAGTGTGTTCATATAAAAGAAAAAGCACACTTAAGAGATGAATCAGATTATAAAATCTATGTAGTAAATAAGGCTTAGATTAAAACAAAATGCATTTCATAGAACACACACACACACACACACACACACACACACACACACACACACACACACACACACACACACACACACACACACACACACACACATATATATATATATATATATATATATATCCCTCCCTTACACGCACACACACACACACACACACACACACACACACACACACACACACACACACACACACACACACACACACACACACACATGCTGACATTAAATATCAACTGCACTAAAAACAAAATTGCATAAGCATTAATATATTTCTTATTGTCTAACGTAGAATTCTGTTAGGACATACTAACATGTCTACACACTTACACACGCGTACCAAAGCACTGTACCCTCACAAACGCACGCACGCACGCATGCATGCACACACACACACACACACACACGCACGCACACGCCCATTAAAAAAAACAGGTAGAAAAAAAAAATGCCAAGAGTCCATGTACAAGGTACAAGGCGCTATGATTTGTAACCAATATAAACAGAAAACGTTTCCAGAATAACATGGACTAAAAAAACTGAAATGCTTATCGAAAGAAACTGGTGCAGACGTTTTAGCTCAGCGGACCTCATTATTTCTGGACAGTGACCATTCCCTTTCTGTACCAGTGAAGTTTGTCAATTTGCCGCCAGTAGACGGAGACTGACAGCTGTGAATGAGGTCACTCCGTCTCCTGTCTGCTTCCTGTCGCGTGACGTCAGAACTACGATTGCGTCATTTCTTTCTTTCGCAATCACACACACACACACAAAATGCTTTGTCTCTTGTCACTGGGGTCGGGACTGGCTTGAACGACCAACGGAGGGACTATGCTATCATGCGGAAGACTAAAAAAAAAAAAAAAAAGAGTCACGTAGTTGACACGCGCATTCGTACATATGTGCATGTGCTCACTCACTCAATCACTCACGTCAGATTTACTTGTAGAGCAAAGTTCCCATTATTCTAATTAGTGGAACTGTTCGACCCTAACATGTAATATGTCGTCTTGATTACATTACGAAACCTTGATTTGATGAGAAAGAGTGAGAGACAGTGTGAGTGTGTGTGTGAGTGAGTGGGCAGGGGAATGAGGTGGGGGAATTATAATGGGCGTTTGTGTGCATGCATGGATATATGTAGGGAGAGGCACGTATGTGAGTATGTGTGTG
>NC_134881.1:40747368-40752368 GCF_041734735.1 Babylonia areolata | reverse complement strand
TCTCTCTCTCTCTCTGTGTCTCTGTTTCACATAGACACACACACTCACTCACACACACCATCCACTCACGTACCCAACACTACACTACACACACACACACACACAAACACACACACACACACACAAATGAATCCACATCAACAACCACAAGACTAATATAAAGATAATAATTAATAATAATAATAATAATAATAATAATAATAATAATAAACAGAAACCAAGCAGCGACGAAAGTGAATGAAATAAATTGACGCCCGCCCGCGAGAAAGGCAGGCAGGCAGTCAGGCAGCAGGCAGCAGGCAGGCAGGCAGCAGGCAGGCAGGCAGGCAGGCAGAAGACAGCACTACAGACACCCCTGTCCATACATACATCAATTGCTACTTGCGGTCCCCTCCCCTGCCCACCCACCCCTCCTCACCCCCTCAATCCCACCCCCCCACCCCCCTCCCCCCCACCCCCCCAAAAAAACAAACACACAACCATGTAAAGACGTCCCAACCTAGTTAGAAATAATGCGAGCCGTAAAGAGTCTCAAGACCAATAAAGCCCCCGGTAAAGACGGAATTACAAGCGAAATGCTCAAAGCAAGCATGTCCAGCATCAGTGCTACTGTATGCAAGTTATTCAATGCCATATTTCAGACTGGTATTTATCCCAGTCAGTGGAAAGACGGAATAAATGTTCCTATCTTTAAAAGTGGAGACCCAACCAATCCTAACAATTATCGGGGTATAACACTCAACAGCACCTTTGGGAAACTGTTCTGTCAAGTTATCAACAGAAGAATTGAAACATACCTAGAACAAAACGAGTTACTAATAAAAGAGCAGGCTGGTTTCAGAAGGCATTCTAGAACCACTGATCACATATTCATCCTGAAAAAGATAATTGACAACACCTTAAATAAAAGAAATGGGCGTCTCTACAGCTGTTTTGTTGATTTTAATAAAGCATTTGACAATATATGGCATGATGCACTTCTTTTGAAACTAAACAAAATTGGGATAAATGGAAAATGTTTCCACATTATAAAAGAGATGTACCAAAATTCAACTGTATGTGGTAAATCAAACGACGGGTTCACAGATTCTATCGCAGTTAAAAAAGGAGTGCTTCAGGGAAATGTTATTAGCCCCACGCTATTCAATATTTTCATTAATGACATAAGAGAATATATACACGATGACACCTCACCATACATCAATGAAACAACCAAGACTCAGATCCCTTATCTGTTATATGCGGATGACATTGTGATGCTCTCGACAACAAAAGTCGGACTACAAAACAAACTAGACCAACTACATGAATACTGACTGCAATGGGGGCTTAAAATCAACAGGGACAAAACAAAAGTCGTAATTTTCACAAAAAACGACCCCAAAATACCAGTGCTCTTTTCATGTGGCGATAACTGCATCGAAACGACGGATAGATATAAATACTTGGGAGTTATTTTTCATAAGAGTGGAAATTTTCACCTTGCTGAAGACCACTTAGCCAAACAAGGACATAAAGCAGCGCATGCTCTGAAACGCAGTGTGCGAGGGAAAGAAGTAAAACTTGATGTAATGACGCAACTGTTTGACATTTTAGTCACCCCAATTCTCAGTTACGGCGCTGAGGTGTGGTTTCCATTCAATCAAACTGCGACAAACTTCTCCACGCCCTCTATGCTGTTCAACCAATTTGATGCCTTTCTCTCCGCAAAATGCCCATCAGAAAATGTACATGTCAACTTCTGTAGGAGCTTAATGGGCGTACACAAAAGATCAATTAAGTTACCAGTCCTGGCAGAACTGGGCAGATACCCCATTTCTCTGACCGCAGTGTGTCAGGTCATCTCATTTTGGGTACACATCATAGAATCAAAAGAAGATAGCTATTTGAGGCAAGCATATGATGATATGTTATCGATGGATTCATTGGAAAAAGTTCCTTGGCTTAATTTTATCAAAAAGATACTGGTTTCAATTGGATTCTCCCACGTGTGGGAGAACCAAGGCACACTCAGCATTAAGCGACTAAAATATTCAGTCTTGAATAAACTACAGGATAAATATGTTCAATATTGGAACAGCAGAAAGAACGAGACCATTTCAAGGCTCTCCTTTTATTGCAAATTTGCAAATACTTATACATTACAACCTTACCTGATCAGCTGCAAAAATACTAAACACAGAGGAGCACTATGTCGATTGCGAATAAGTGCACATGAACTTGAAATTGAGCGTGGACGTCACTACAACGTAACTAGGAAAGACCGGCTATGTAAATCATGTGGAGTTATAGAGGATGAACTGCATTTTCTGGACAAGTGTAGTGTGTACTCTAACTTGAGGTCTCGCCTACTTGTGACAGTCAATTCCCAGTCTTCGAATCATTGGCCAGATGGCACTGGCAACACAATAATCCAAAGGCCGAGTTCTCTGTTGCCACAAAATTATTTCCAACCAGAACTGGCAAAATACATATATGAATGCTTTAAAGTTCGCAGTCCATAGCTATGTCTTATGGAATATCCTGCATGTGCTCACAACTTATTGCTTTTACTTTTTGTTTGCTTGTTGTGTTTAGTTTATAGTGTCCATAATTCCTATGATGGTTTTACGACAATTAAATGAGTTCTGAGTTCTGAGTTCTGAGTTCTGAGTTCTAGTTAGCTTTTATCAAACTTGACGTCTCATTTCTGGCACATCAAAAAGCTCCAATTAAGTTTGATTTTGTTTGATTTAATTTCATTCTCTTTTTTTTTTTCTTTTTTTTTTCTTCTTTTTTTTTTTCGGGGGGGGGGCAGTGGAGAATGTGGGACTCAATAGGATGTTGTGGGGGTGGATGTTGGGGGCCGAAGACGAGGTTGGAGTGGATGTGTTTTTTGTTTTTTTTTTTGTTTTTTTCCTTTTTTTTGGGGGGGGGGGGAGCTTTGGGGGGGGGGGGGGGTGGGGTTGAGGGGAGGGGGTGGGGTAGTGAGATGATGTTGGGAGAGTAAAGGAGATTTTGGGGTGGACAAACAAACTTTGTTGGGTAAGAGGTTGGGTGGTAGGGGAAGGGGGTGTGTGTGGGGGTGCACATGTTTGTTTGTGTGTGTGTGAGGGTGGACGGGGGGGGCGGGGGGGGGGGGGTGGCATGGCTGAGGGAGTGGGTGGGTATGGACATGTTTTTTTCTTGGTGGGTTACTGGAGGGGTGGGGTGGGGGTTGGGAGGAGGGGGGGGGACCGATGCGGCTGATGGGGGGGGTCGGGAGGGGCCGGGGGGGGGGAGGGGTGGGGGGGGGGGAGGGGGGGGGGGGGGGGGGGGGGGGGGAAAGGGAGGGGGGGGTTTTGGACAATTTTTGGGAAAGGGCGCGGGAGGTGGTGGGGGGTGTGGGGGGGTGGGTGGGTGGGTGGGGGTGGGGGGAAAAAACTGGGGGGGAAGGGGGAGGGGGTGGGGGTGGGGGGGGGGGGGTGGGGGGGGGGGGGGGGGGGGGGGGGGGAGGGGTGTTAGTGAGGGGATGGTAAAGGGGTTTTTTGGGGGGTTGGGGGGGGGGGGAAAAAATTTTAAATTTATATATAAAAATAGATTTTTTTTAATATATATATTATATTATATGTGTTGTGTGTGTGTGGGGTGTTTTGGTGTGGGGTTTTGTGTGGACTCGTGCCCCGGCCCCGTGCAAACCCCCGGGGGCGACTGCTGCCTGAAAACAAAGGGGGGCCGGGCTGGGGGAAGCGACCCCTTGCCAAAGGGGAGGGGGGGGGGGAAAGTGATAGGCGGCGGGAGGAGGGAGGAGGAAGGGAGGGGGGGAAAAGGAGGGGGGGAAAAGGAAAGGGGAGGGGGCCAGTGCGCGTGCCGCGGCCATCACCCTTTGTTTGGTTCACTTTTTTGAAAGACCCTGCGGTGCCCAACAAAAGGGCCAAGAGAGAGAGAGAGGAGGGGGGTTGAGGGGGGGTTACGGGGGGGGGGGGGGGGGGGGGTGGGGGGGGGGGGGGGGGGGGGGGGGGGGGGGGGGGGGCGGGGGGGGGGGGGGGGGGTGGTGGGGGGGAGAAGAAGGTTTAGGGGGTGGTTTTTGGGGGGGGGTAGTTATTGGGGAAAGCGGGGGGAGGGTTGCGGTGGGGTGGGGGGGGGGAAAGGGGGGGGGGGTTGAGCGGGGTTTGGGGGGGTTCATCAAGAATAGGCTTATTTTTCTGACCCCCCCCCCCCCCCCCCTAAACAAAATTCCCCTCCCCTTTCCCCCCCTCTCACCCCCAAACCCCCAAACCCCCCCTCCCCACCCTGGGGCCAACTTTTAAAGTTGTGCAGTATATGTAAATCTTTTGGGTTTGTGAAAGTTAGTTTGCAGTGGGGATGTAGAATCAAAATTTTTGGGATTAAGTTATTTGGGCCCGGTTGTATGTAAATCTTTTTGGTGTGATAGTTATTTGTGCGGTTGTATGTGAATCAATTTGGTGTGAAATGTTAGTTGGGGCATATTATGTAAAACAAATTGGTGGAATTTTAAGTGTTGTGAAAGTAGTATGTAAAAATCAAATGGTGTGATATGTTAGTGTTTGAAATTAGTATGTAGAACCCTATTGGTGGGGAATTTTATTTTTGTGCAGTATTAATTAGAAAATATTGGGGGGGATATGTTAGTTTGGCCCAGGGGGTATGACAATCTATTGGTGGGATATTTTCCATTTATTTAAAGAAAAGTAGAAAAAAAATTGGGTTTGGAAGTTAGTGATGTGTATAAAAAATGTAAAAATCAATTGGTGGAAAATTTTTATTTGGGGCAGTATATGTAGAATCATTGGGGGGTATGTTAGTTGTGCAGTAGAAAGGGTAGAAAAATTTGGGCCCTATTTTAAAGTTGTGCCCAGATGTAAAAATCTATTGGTGTGAAAAAGTTAGTGTTGTGAAGTAGAAAGTAAATCTTTTTGGTGTGATATTTTAAGTTGTGCAAAATAAGTGAATCTTTTGGTGTGATAGGGTTAGTTGTGCAGTAAAATGTAGAATCTTTTGGTTGTATTTTTTATTTGCAA
>NC_134881.1:40732368-40742368 GCF_041734735.1 Babylonia areolata | reverse complement strand
TGTGTTTAAAAAATCTTTATTATTGTTATTATTATTATTATTATTATTATTATTATTATTGTTTGTGTGATTGTTATTATCGTTATCATTGTTATCATTATTATTCTTATTCTTATTGACTTAGCGCCGACTCCTTCCAGGTTTCACAAAAGGGTATCGGTATTGTCAATAATAGTGGTACCCATATGGCAGGCAGTATGGGCAGTGTGTGTGTGTGCTTAGATCATAGATTGACAGAAGTTTACAGTTGGGCCTACAGCATAGCAAAGTGGGAGCTGTATCATCAATGGTTTAGTTCTTTTGTACCGTACCCTATTAGAACCACTCGGTTTAGTAACACGGACACATGTAGAATCTGTTGGTGTGATATGTTAGTTGTGTAGTAGTATGTAGAATCTATTGGTGTGATATGTTAGTGTTGTGTAGTAGTATGTAGAATCTATTGGTGTGATATGTTAGTTGTGTAGTAGTATGTAGAATCTATTGGTGTGATATGTTAGTTGTGTAGTAGTATGTAGAATCTGTTGGTGTGATATGTTATTTGTGCAGTAGTATGGAGAATCTATTGGTGTGATATGTTAGTTGTGCAGTAGTATGGAAAATCTGTTGAGAAGTGAGAGCTGTATCATCAATGGTTTCTCCAATGCAATAGGAAATCACTCAAACTTAGTCTTTTGTGAAGGACTGTGACTCTCAAACTAGGAGGCAAAATTGCACTGGCTCTTAGTGCTGCAGCCTTTGGGGGTCTAGTTATCCTTTGGGAAACATCCCCAACACCGACTGTTCTAAAACCCTCTTGGCCGAGAGAGTGGGGATGGAACTTGGGGGCGTGCATGCTGGTTAGGTTTTTGTTTCCTGACACGGATTGCAGGATCTTTAATGTGCGTATTTGATCTTCTGCGTGCATACACACACACAGACACACACAGACACACACACACACAGACACACACACACACAGACACACACACACAGACACACACACACACACACACACACACACACACACACACACACACACACACGAAGGGGGGCGGGGGGGGGTAGGCATTAGCAGGTCTGCATATTATAATTATGTTGACCTGGGAGATCGAAAAAAAAAAAAAATCTCCACCCTTTACCCACTGCACCAGGCGCCGTCACCGAGATTCGAACCCAGGACCCTGAGATTGAAAGTCCAACGCTTTAACCACTCAGCTATTGCGCCCGTCATCTAGGTATTGTCGCCATCAGAAGTCGACGGAAGACGTGAAGGGGAGGGTGGTGGGGGGGGGAGCAGGGGGGGGTAAGGGGGCTGGGGGGGGGGGGGTAAGGGGGCTGTGGTGGTGGGGGGGGGCAGAGAAGACTGGATAATGGGGAGTGGGGATGTGTGTGTGGGGGGGGGGGGGGGGGGGGGGGGGGGCGGGGGGGGGGGGGGGGGTCAGGAATCGGTAAAGTGCTCCAACTTCTAATCTCAGTCCGTTCCTGTCTAGTCCTGTGTCTATCGCGGACCTCCTTACAAAATAAAAACATCTTTCGCAAGCAGACAGTCGACTGCAACGTTAAAAGAAGAGGATTTCGAAATAATGGCTGGTTGAGAAAACGTTGTGGTCTTCTGAGGTACAGACCTGGCATTCACTGTTGTTGTTGTTTCACCAGCGCGTTGGGTTAGGCTGCTGGTCAGGCATCTGCTTGGCAGATGTGGTGTGTAGCGTATATGGATTTGTCCGAACGCAGTGACGCCTACTTGAGCTACTGATACTGATAGTGATACTGATAGTTGTTTTGTTTTTTTCATCAGTTCTTCACAGTCGTTCACCAGCTCCCGTTCCTATGAACCAGTCTAAATGAAAACTGGTCCTTCTCTACATCATCAGAGACGCTGCATTATTTATTCAATGCTCCGCATGCTGTAGTATAGGGATCTACATCTCTGTCTGTCTGTTTGTCTGTCTGTCTGTCAGGCTGTCTGTCTGTCTGCCTGTCCCTCTCTCTCTCTCTCTCTCTCTCTCTCTCTCTCTCTCTCTCTCTCTCTCTCTCTCTCTCTCCTATACAACTAAAAATGATATGAATATCTATAATCATTATCATATGTTATGTTTTTGCTTTTTCTTGTTTTTGTGGGTTTTTTCCTCCGGTTATAAGAAGCACTTGTGTTACGGCTGTATCACTCATTGATTGCCCCCTGCAGTAAGGGGCATTGGCCTAAACTGAATAAAACATTTGACATTCGCATTCTCTGTCTCTGTCCCGCTGTGTGTGTGTGTGTGTGTGTGTGTGTGTGTGTGTGTGTGTGTGTGTGTGTGTGTGTGTGTGTGTGTGTGTGTGTGTGTGTGTACACGCGCGCGCGCTATTATTATTTTTGTTATTATTGTCATCATTATTAATAATACCGTTATTATCAATACCATCATTAGCATCATCGTTATCATTGTTGTTCTTGTTGTTGTTTGTTTGTATTTATTTTTATCACATCAGATTTCTCTGTGTGAAATTCGGGCTGCTCTCCCCAGGGAGAGCGCGTCGCTACACTACAGCGCCACCCTTTTTTTTTTTTTTTGTATTTTTTTCATGCGTGTAGTTTTATTTGTTTTTCCTATCGAAGTGGATTTTTCTACAGAATTTTGCCAGGAACAACCCTTTTGTTGCTGTGGGTTCTTTTACGTGCGCCAAATGCATGCTGCACACGGGACCTCGGTTTATCGTCTCATCCGAATGACTAGCGTCCAGACCACCACTCAAGGTCTAGTGGAGGGGGAGAAAATATCGGCGGCTGAACCGTGAATCGAACCAGCGCGCTCAGATTCTCTCGCTTCCAAGGCGGACGCGTTACCTCTAGGCCACCATTCCACTGTCGTTGTTGTTCTCGTTGTTGTTCTGCTACTTCTTCTTCATGTACGAACAAGGCAGGTTGATGGACTTTTTTCCTTGCTGATCTGTGAGCCGTGTGTGGTTCGAATTCAGACAGCGACTGGTGGGGCCAAAAGTGGGGCGGCTTTTCTGTCTACACCCCCCCTGCTGGTCAATAATGTTATCAGCAGATGAGACCTTGTTCGTGTGTATGTCGTCGGCAAGCGCACACTTTATGGAGGTTATGCAGAGGTGTTTCTTCATTGTGTGTGTGTGTGTGTGTGTGTGTGTGTGTGTTGGGACTCATGTACGTTTATGTGTATTTGACTGTGCTTTCATATCTGTGAAACTGCATGTTTGGTGCATATGTGTGTGTATGTGTGAATGTGTGGCTGCATTTTTTTTACTTTTGTTTGCTTATTTATCATCATTGTTGTCTTTTATTTATTTATTTATTTAATTTATATTATTATTATTATTATTATTATTATTATTATTATTATCATCATCATTATTATTATCATTATTTATTTATTTATTTATTTGTTATTATTATTTTTATTATGTTATTATTATTTAGTTAGTTATTTAGTTGTTTTTTGTGTGTGTTTTTTGTACGGCTGTAGTTGACTTCATCAAGTTTTTGCGCCTTATACATATTATTATTATTATTAGTAGTAGTAGTTCTTTTTTTTGTATTTATCTTCTTTCTTTTTTTTTTCTCAAGGCCTGACTAAGCGCGTTGGGTTACGCTGCTGGTCAGACATCTGCTTGGTAGATGTGGTGTAGCGTATATGGATTTGTCCGAACGCAGTGACGCCTCCTTGAGCTACTGAAAACTGAAACTGAAACTGTGTATTGAGTGTGAGAGTGTTAAGAGATTCAGTCGGTTATGGTTTTCGGAGGAGCTTTGCTGTGTGTGTGCACTCTGTGTCTCTCTGTTTCTGTCTATAATTATGTCTGTGTGTCTGTGTGTCTGCATGTCTCTCTCTCTCTCCCTCCTCCGCCCCCTCCCCCCCTGCCCCTCCCCCCCCCCTCTCTCTCTCTCTCTCTTTCCCTCTCTCTCTTTCATTCATTCTGTCTGCCTGTCCGAATGTATAAAGAAGCAAGTGAATTGAACACTACACGAATGGTTTTAAAATGGATGAACAGATAATCTTATAGGCTATAAATTGGTAATGTCATAAATTGGGCGAATTGATCAGTTTTACAGGTACATGATGCTTCATTACGGATGATTCCTACGGGATTTGATTTGATTTGATTTGATTTGATTTTTCTTTTAATTAATAAAAAAATCGTTTTCTCTTTTTTCTCAATTGTTGTTGTGTATCTATTCATTCTAACCCCTTCCACATACACACTCATAGACGTCGTTAACAATAGGCTGCAAAAAAAAAAGAAGTTAGCTTCTATGAATCCAATCCTAACATCAGTTCTCTCTGCCTCTGTCTCTGTCTCTGTTTCTGTCTCTGTTTGGTTTCTTTTTATTCTGTCTTTCTCCCTGGCTCTCTTTTCTTAACCCGTCCCCCTTCCTCCCCCCCCCCTCCCCCCCCGTGGCGCCCCCTCCCCCCTTCTCCTCCACCCACCCTCCCTCTTTCCTCCTTCCTTCCTTCCTTCCTAGCTTCTCGCCCGGTCTTTCTTTCCCTCACTCGTGTTCTGACTCTTAACTCTCTCCATACGAACGGCGAAAGAGACGACGTTAACAGCGTTTCACCCCAATTACCATCATCAAAATATTGCAAGCGGAAGGCTCTTATACTGAAGAGGTGAATGTTGACAAAGAATACCACAATTCTGACGACGGAAGCTAAAGGTTGGGTCATTCAGACACCCACTGGACATCCGAGGGGTATGTGTAGAGGAGAAGAGAGGACTGGCCGTACTGAGTGAGTTAAATCTGTTCCCATGCCTCTCTGAGTTTATTTGTTTGTTTGGTGTTTTCTTCTCCACCGTCACAATCTATCTGCTTCTTTTTTTTTCTGTGGGCGTGCCAGAGAAATATGGGTAGATAGATAGATAGATAGAGAGTGACAGAGAGAGAGAGGGGGGGAGAGAGAGAAAGAGGGAGAGAGAGAGGAGGAGAGAGAGAGGGAGAGAGAGAGAGAGAGAGGGAGAGAAAGAGGGAGAGAGAGAGAGGACGCACAGAGCGATGGAGATAAACAGAGACAGAGAGATACAACTCTCTCTGTCTTATAAACTTTAAGGTTTTATGACAATAAAAAGTATTCTATTCTATTCTATTCTATTCACACACACACACACACACACACACACACACACACACACACACACACCACATAAACACACACACACAAACACACATACACATACACACAACACACACACACACACACACACACACACACAATCACAACATCAGACAGACAGACAGGCAGGCAAACAGAGAAAACATTTGTCATGCATGGAATCACCCTCGATCCCCAGACAGATTGAGAGAGAGAGAGAGAGAGGCAGACAGACAGACAGAGAGAGACAGACAAACAGACAGAGAGAGACAGACAGACAGATAGAGAGCCAGGCAGACAGACAGACAGAAAGAGAGAGAGAGAGATGCAGACAGACAGATAGACAGACAGACAGACAGACAGACAGAGAGGCAGACAGACAGACAGACAAAGAGAGAGAGAGAGAGATGAAGACAGACAGATAGACAGACAGACACTCGGACAGACACAGAGAGAGGCAGACAGACAGAGAAAGAGAGAGAGGCAGACAGAGAGAGAGACAGAAAGTGAGAGAGAGAGAGAGATGCAGACAGACAGACAGACAGAGGCAGACAGACAGAAAGAGAGAGAGACACAGAGAGGCAGACAGATAGACAAACAGAGAGAGAGAAAGAGAGATGCAGACAGACAGACAGACAGACAGAGAGAGAGAGGGAGAGAGAGAGATGCAGACAGACAGATAGACAGACAGAGAGGGGGGGGGGGGGGGAGAGAGAGAGAGAGAACACATTTACGTATAGAAGCTTTCAGGGCTCTCCCAAGGGATGCCTGTCTCCATGGTTCCAGACGATTCCAAAACAGAAAAATGCCGAATAACGAGTCACCGCTCTGCTCCTCTTCGTTCCGTTCCGATACAAACGATTATTCCTTTCGTGGTTGGGAGGGTATCCGACGTATCAAGTGCAGGGACTACCCTTCGAGTTTTATCCGTGTGTGTGTGTAGGAGGGCGGGGGGCGGGGGGGCGGGGGGGGGATGGGTGTGTGTGTGCTGTGTGTGTGTTTGAGTGTGTGTGTGTGTGTGTGTGTGTGTGTGTGTGTGTGTGTG
Organism: Babylonia areolata; assembly: GCF_041734735.1. Taxonomy (NCBI): domain Eukaryota; kingdom Metazoa; phylum Mollusca; class Gastropoda; order Neogastropoda; family Buccinidae; genus Babylonia; species Babylonia areolata. The sequence continues at coordinate 40,736,245 of NC_134881.1, read as the reverse complement.
TGTGTGTTGTATCTATATGTCTCGATCTGTCTATCACGCACATACACACATAATTATACATGACATGCATGCACACTCTCTCTCTCTCTCTCTCTCTCTCTCTCTGTGTGTGTGTGTGTGTGTGTGTGTGTGTGTGTGTGTGTGTGTGTCTGTCTGTCTGTCTGTCTGTCTCTGCCACTCGCTCACTGACACGAACAGACATACTTACACAGAAACATGGATAAACACACACACACACACACACACACACACACACACACACACACACACACGAGGATCAATCCCCCCCAAAAAAAGAAGAAAAAAATTCGATCAGCGCTGGATCAATAATAAAAAGAAATAATAATAAAAAAATAACAGCGCTGGGTATTATTCCACCAGTCTACTTACTACGTACACTGCAGCCAAACAAACGCGGGCAAGGTAGATATCTGTGTGAATTTCGTGCCCACTGTTATTCAGTCCAGTGCCTTTTATCGTTCACTTCTGACGGAGTCTTCGATTCCTCCAACAAGCTCGGACTGTCCAGTAAACTGTGGGTGACGTGTGTCAGCTGAACTCGATGGTTTCAGTTTCAGTTTCAGTTTCAGTAGCTCAAGGAGGCGTCACTGCGTTCGGACAAATCCATATACGCTACACCACATCTGCCAAGCAGATGCCTGACCAGCGGCGTAGCCCAACGCGCTTAGTCAGGCCTTGAGAAAAAAGAAAAAAAAGAAAAAAAAAAGGTCGATAAATAATAGATAATAATAATAATAATATAATATGAAAAAAGGTAGTAATAATAATAATAATAATATAATATGAAAAAATATATATATGATATGAAAAAAGGTAGTAATAATAATAATAATAATAATAATAATAATATATGAAAAAATATATATATGATATGAAAAAAGGTAGTAATAATAATAATAATAATATAATATGAAAAAATATATATATGATATGAAAAAAGGTAGTAATAATAATAATAATAACACAGTGGGAAATTGATAACACTAACAGCCAGTTTGACAGCGGATAACGGAAGATGCTAACGGCAAGATTTCACAAGGTTTTCACAAAATTTCACAAGGTTTTCACAAGGATTTCATAAGATTTCCACAAAATTTCACAAGATTTTCATATGGCTTCACAAGGTTTTCACAAGATTTCACAAGATTTTCACAAGACTTCACAAGGTTTCACAAGATTTTCGCAAGACTTCACAAGGTTTTCACAAGATTTCACAAGGTTTTCACAAGACTTCACAAGGTTTTCAAAGGATTTTCGCAAGACTTCACAAGGTTTTGAGAAGACTTCACAAGGTTTTCACAAGATTTTCGTAAGACTTCACAAGATTTTCGCAAGATTTCACAAGGGTTTCACCAGATTTTTGCAAGACTTCACAAGGTTTTCACAATATTTTCGGAAGGCTTCACAAGGTTTTCACAATATTTTCGCAAGATTTTCCCAAGACCACAAGGTTTTCACAAGATTTTCGCAAGTCTTCACAAGATTTTAGCAAGACTTCATAAGATTTTCGCAAGACTTCACAAGATTTTCACAAAACTTCACAAGGTTTTCACAAGATTTTTTGCAAGACTTCACAAGGTTTTCACAAGACTTCGCAAAATGTTCGCAAGACTTTCACAAGATTTTCGCTAGACTCCACACGATTTTCGCAAAGATTTTCGCAAGACTTCACAAAGGTTTTATGAAGCTCCAACCGAAGGGGACATCAAGGTAAAAATGAACAACATAATTTAATGAACACGACATGGGCGACAACAACATTTCAAGTAAAAAATAAAAATAAATAAATAAATAAATAAATAAAAAAATCATCGAGGCAACCAGGTTTTTGTTCTGTATCGTCCATGTATTCTGTGTAGCTTATTCAGGATTAATTATTAAAAGGCAATGGCAGTCTTGAAAACCCCTGTATTTTGTGTTTGCACATTTTCTTCTGTCGTTGTTACTGTGTTCACATGTCAAATGATCGGTATGGGGACAAGATCGGCGATACCGTTTTTTTTTTTGTTTTGTTTTTTGTTGTTGTTGTTGTTGCTGTTGTTGTTTTTTATTATTTTTTTTAGTGTCTGGATTTTGTTCCAATGTACCTTTTGTTTACCAGTGTGCTAGCTGAATCGGTAGCACAAACAGCGTTGTCTTGAAGTTGTGTGTACCTTGTGAATTGGAGAGATTTACCACTGTCTACTATTTGTTAATTAATCATAGTATACTCCTGGCCTCACAGTTTATTCATGTTGACAACACAGACATGATGGTTTCAAAGATGCAACAATGCTGAATGTAGGCGTATATTTGGGAATATATTGATATTATACCGTCATAACGAACGCGACAACATTTTTTCCTTTCCCGTAGGTACTCTATTTCTCTGAAGTTAACTCACTCAGTACGGCCAGTCCTCTCTTCTCCTCTACACAGACCCCTTGGATGTCCAGTGGGTGTCTGAATGACCCAACCTTTAGCTTCCGTCGTCAGAATTGTGGTATTCTTTGTCAACATTCACGTCTTCCGCTTGCAATATTTTGATGATGGTAATTGGGGTGAAACGCTGTTAACGTCGTCTCTTTCGCCGTTCGTTTGGAGAGAGTTAAACATTAATGTAAGCACACTTGAACAACAATAAATAGTAGAGCTGTTAACCAGAATATGTTATGTAAACGCTTTCTAGTTGTGATATCATACAAATCATACGTTTTGATGCTATTTGCAAAATGCTGATAACATTTTCGGGTAAGAACTTTCGGATGGGAAAATGGTAATATCCAATCTGGTTAAATGCTCTCATCAGAATAAGAGAACATATTCGTTGTATGTATGCGATATTTTACAACAAGAATTAGCTTTCACGTGATCTTCGCCAGCCACACCGTGTGAGGGGGTGGGGGGTGGGGCTAGAGAAATTGTTTGGGCTCTTTGGGCATTGCTGCTGCTACTGCCCCCTTGTGGTGAGGGACCAATGACAACCGACCACATCCTTCAAGACTGTAGGACGCGTGCAGCATCCAGGAGGAAGTACTGGCCAACACCGACAGCAGTGGAAGGAGCTGCGACGGACGGCAGCCTTCATCGAGGACACCGGGCTGCTCATCTAATGGGAGGCGAACCAGGAAGAAGAAGAAGCTGTTGCTGCTGCCTTCCTCTTTTCGGAGATACAGATGAGGCGGTTGTTTTTGGGTTTTTTGTTTTTTGTTTTTGTTTTGTTTTTCTTTTGTTTTCAAAGCTGTCGCATGCTTGCTTTGTCTGAACACGCCAGCTGGACCCATACTGTGCACGCTCTTCGAACTGTTTTAGCGGGATTCTGGCATGCGCAATATTGGCCTTTACGCAGTCTTTGAAGCGGTTTTGTTTTTGTTTTTGTTTTTTTGTTGTTGTTTTTTGTTTTTTGCGGCGGTCTTCCTCGCTTTCTTTTGCCAGTAACAGAGTTCGCCTTCGAATTCTGGAGTCACCCCATTGGGATGATGTGCCTTTGTCCAAAGAAGCGGGGTTTTGAGGATGATGGAAAATGGTGAAAAGCTAATCCCACCAAAAGAGCACAATGGAGGACGATCATTGCTAGTCTCCTCATTATTGATCGGACAATGGAAGCCGGTAAAAGCCACTCTCGTTTAGTACCCAACAGAACAGGGTAAAAAAAGTTCATCCGATTAAGTGCACAATATAAACAAAAAATGGATTTTCGTGGAAGCGTCGTCATCTTTCTTATTTCCCACTTATCATCCTAAAAACGCCAACATAAGAAAACAAAATGCAAAGCCTCGATGGCTCCTGTGTGATTTCTGTTGTTCAACAAAAACAACAAAACCGAAAACGCCGACGGTGGAGGAAGAGAGGGAAGGGATAAGATGGTGTGGGTGGT
>NC_134881.1:40707368-40709868 GCF_041734735.1 Babylonia areolata | reverse complement strand
CCAGTCAGCGTGCTGTCAAGTGGTCTGATCTCTCTCTCTCTCTCTCTCTCTCTCTCCCTCTCTCTCTCTCTCTCTCTCTCTCTCTCTCTCCCTCTCTCTCTCTCTCTCTCTCTCTCTCTCTCTCTCTCTCTTCCCTCCTGTTAGCTATTTTTTGGTTGGTTTGTGTTGCAGATGCATATGTGTCAAGTAAAATCTTATTTATCTTCCTTTAATGTCACCCCCTTCAGTAAGGGGCTTTGGCCTTTATCTGAATAAAAAATCGTTATCGTTATCGTTACCGTTATCTCTCTTCCCTCCTCCCTTCCTCCCCTCTTCTCTGTGTGTGTGTGTGTGTGTGTGTGTGTGTGTGTGTGTCTGTCTGTGTCTCTGCTTCTCTATCTCTTTCTCTCTCTTTCTGTCTCTGTTTCTCTTTGTCTTTCTGTCTTTCTCTGTCTCTGACTCAGTTTCTCTTTCTCTGTCTGTCTGTCTGTCTGTCTGTCTGTCTCTGTCTCTGTGTGTCTCTGTTTCTCTGTCTTTCTGTTTCACTGTCTCTGACTCTCTCTCTGCCTCTCTGTCTCTCTCCCTCTCAGTGTTGTCTGTCTGTCTCGGTGCCTCTGTGTCTGTCTGTCTGTTTGTCTCTGTCTGTCTGTCTGTCTGTCTTTCCCCTGGGTTGCGCTGCTGGTCAGGCATCTGCTTGGCAGATGTGGTGTAGCGTATATGGTTTTGTCCGAACGCAGTGACGCCTCCTTGAGCTACTGAAACTGAAACTGAAACTTTCCCCTTACGTTCAGTCTCTTTATCAATGCACATCGTCTCTCGTTTTTTTTGTTGTTTTTTTTTGTGTTTTTTTTATCAAAGTAACTCTGTCCATCAGACAAAGAAAAAAAAAGAAGAAGAAAAAAAAAAGTCTTAATGGCCTGATTATCTTCTTTCTTCTGCTTCCTTTATTAATACTCATTCTTCTACACAATCCGAGGTAAATGAAAGAAAATACCCCATGCGTTTTCTATCGTCGGCAAGCTCATACATCGAGGGAAACTCTCAAAAGACGCAATCTTTCTCTCTCTCTCTTTTTTTTTTTTTTTAATTTATTAATTTTATGACCACAACAAATGGAAATAAAGGGAAAACGGAGAAGAAGAAAAAAAAAATTGAAGACGGACATTTTCTTTCCCCCCTTGTGGTGTCCATGAAGCGTTTTCCATCGGATCGTATCGCTGGCTTGTCATCAAGCGACTGGCCCTTGTAATGTGTACGCTTTTGTTCTGAGCAATAGTCCACTTTTGAAAAGACGTTTGTTGTATACCGCTCGCTAATTATTTATGACAGTGCTGCTATCCAATATCTCGTTGACGAGGGGTTTGTGTGTGTGTGTGTGTGTGTGTGTGTGTGTTGGTTTTTGTTGTTGTTTTTGTTTGTTTGTTTGTTTGTTTGTTTTTTTGTTTTTTTGCTGCCCCATCATCTGCACCGTTTCAGTGGCATTACTCCCACGCCGCTCATTTAGACTCCCCCATACACGGCCACACCCGGGTTCGTCCGTCGCAGTTCCAGCGTCGGCAGTTCGTGGACGAGTTTGTCTTCGCATTTGACGAAAGGAGAGAGAGAGAGAGAGAGAGAGAGAGAGAGAGGGAGACAGAGAGACACAGACACAGAGAGAGAGAGAATCGGAGCGAAGATTGTTATGAATATCAGCCTTCGGTCACATTTCCAAACATGATCGGGTGAGGTATTGTGGAATGAAAATGCAATAATCAACAAAAGGAGAGAGAGTGTCGGGTTGAGGGGGGGGGGGTGGAGAGAGAGAGAGAGGGAGGGAAGGAAGAAGGGAGAAAGAGAGAGAGAGAGAGAGAGACACTGAAACACTGAGAGACAGAGACAGAGAAAGAAGTGTGGATAGAATCGAATCGAAACGACTTGAATAAATAAAACATGTTTTAATGAACATAGGCCGTAGGCTTATATATTGAAATTTGAAATGTGAAGACGAGTATTTAGTTACAACAAGTGTGTGTGTGTGTGTGTGTGTGTGTGTGTGTGTGTGTGTGTGTGTGTGTGTGTGTGTGTGTGTGTGTGTGTGTGTGCGTGTGTGTGTGTGTGTGTGTGTGTGCGTGCGTGCGTGTGTGTGTGTGCGTGCGTGCGTGCGTGTGTGTGTGTGTGTGTGTGTGTGTGTGTGTGTGTGTGTGCGTGAGAGAGAGAGAGAGAGAGAGAGAGAGAGAGAGAGAGAGAATTAAACTGAAATGAATTAGTTCATTTTAAGGCCCAGTTTTGAAGTGGTGAGAGCAAGAAAGCGAATTATACGCTGACGGGCGCAATAGCCGAGTGGTTAAAGCGTTGGACTGTCAATCTGAGGGTCCCGGGTTCGAATCACGGTGACGGCGCCTGGTGGGTAAAGGGTGGAGATTTTTACGATCTCCCAGGTCAACATATGTGCAGACCTGCTATTGCCTGAACCCCCTTCGTGTGTATATGCAAGCAGAAGATCAAATACGCAACGTTAAAGATCCTGTAATCCATGTCAGCG
>NC_134881.1:40692368-40702368 GCF_041734735.1 Babylonia areolata | reverse complement strand
AGAGAAAACAGGGGAGAGAGACACAGAGAGAGGGAGACAGACAGACAGACAGAGAGAGAGAACAGGAGAAAGAGACAGAGAGAGACACAGAGAGAGAGAGAGGGAGAGAGAAACAGACAGACAGAGACAGAGAGACAGGAACAAACAGACAGTCGAACGGACGGACGGACGGACAGAGATTGCTTTACAGGAAGAGAACTGTACAGGATGGAAAGCGAAGTCAGCCCTAATGCTGCAGTCACAATCTGTCCCGACCCCCTCCAAACTATCTCTCTCCTCCTTTCTCTCTGCCCTGCCCCCTCCCCTCTCTCCCCTCTCTCTCTCCCCCATCTCTCTCCATCTGCCCCCTCTCTCTCCCTCTGCCTCTCTCTCTCTCCCTCTGCCCCTCTCTCTCTGCCCCTCTCTCTCTATCTCTCCCTCTGCCCCCCTCTCTCTCTCTCTGTCTCTCCCTCTCTCCCTCTGTCAACTCTCTCTCTCTCCCTCTCTCTCTCTCTCTCCCTCTGCCCCTCTCTCTCTGTCTCTCTGTCTCTGTCTCTCTCTGTCTCTCTCTCTCTCTCCCTCTGCCACCTCTGTCTCTCACTCTCTCTCTCTCTCCCTCTACCCCTCCCCTCTTTCTCTCTCTCCCTCTGCCCCCCTCTCCCTCCCTCACTCTCTCTCCCTCCCTCTGCCCCCCCCTCTCTCTCCTTATCATTTTGTCTTTCCTTCCCTCACTGCCTTTCGTTCTCTCTTTCTATGTCTCTCTGTCTCTATCTGTCTCTCTCTCTCCCCCTCCTCTCTCTCTCTGAGAATGTTATAAAGAAAGCAACTCTGAGCTTGCAAAACAAAACAAAACAAGAAATGTTATAATGAACATGGACGATCTTGTTTTTTTTTCTTCTTCAAAATGGTTTCTCAGCTCAAATAAAATCACAAACTTTCGTGTGACTCCCCCCCTCCCCCTCGCCAGCCCTCCCACACCCCCTCCCCTCTATCTGTTTGTCTATGTATGTATGTATGTATGTATCTGTCTATCCCCCCACCCCCTCTCTCTCGCTCTCTCTCTTTCTCCCACCTCTCTCTCAATCTCTTTGTCTCCTCTGTCTGTCTGCCTCTCTCTCTCTCTCTCTCTCTCTCTGTCTGTCTCTATATATCTATCTATCTATCTTTCGTGTCGACATTATAAGCTTGTATCAATAAATCCTCCCCTCCCCCCCCCCCCCCCCCCCCCCAGACTGAAGAAGAGGGGGGAGAAGATGAAACGGAAGGAAAGGACTTTTTTTTTCTTTTTTTTTTGGCTTTTTTTTTTTCTTCCAAGAACAAGTTGGGCACAGACAGCAACTTGCCCCCGCTTGCCATAAAGTATAGTGGATCGACCTGTAAACTATGTACTTACTATACGTCTTTGTGTAGGGCACCGACCGACCTTGGCCTCGAACTTTGAAATGACATCAATTTTGGACTGTTAAGGTCTGACCGGATCAGTCGATATTTAGGTCAGAAGGAAACTTGAACATTTGTTGTTGTTGTTGTTTCCACCGCATTTAACTCACTCAGTACGGCCAGTCCTCTCTTCTCCTCTACACAGACCCCTCGGATGTCCAGTGGGTGTCTGAATGACTCAACCTTTAGCTTCCGTCGTCAGAATTGTGGTATTCTTTGTCAACATTCACCTCTTCAGTATAAGAGCCTTCCGCTTGCAATATTTTGATGGTGGTAATTGGGGTGAAACGCTGTTAACGTCGTCTCTTTCGCCGTTCGTATGGAGAGAGTTAACCTAGGAAGATTCATAGTAAGGGAATTGATTTGAAATGAAAACTCTTTATTGAAAATAGCGTATTTTGGTTTTTATACCGGGGGGGGGGGTTGGGGGTGGAGTTAACAACAAATAATGTATAAAACGTAAAAGAAAGCTAAACATGTCAACTACAAAGAGGCGTAAACTACTCCGTATCTGAATTTTTTGTCTGTTATAATTATATGTAGCCTTGATAAGCTGTCACTTTCAGCAGGTCAGTGTTCTTTGAGAAATTCTTCTTCTTCTTCTTCTGCGTTCGTGGCTGCAACTCCCACGTTCACTCATATATACATATGCATGTACATGAGTGGGCTTTTACGTGTATGACCGTTTTTACCCCGCCATGTAGGCAGCCATACTCCGCTTTCGGGGGTGTGCATGCTGGGTATGTTCTTGTGTCCATAACCCACCGAAAGCTGACATGGACTACAGGATCTTTAACGTGCGTATTTTATCTTCTGCTTGCGTATACACACGAAGGGGGTTTCAGGCACGAGCAGGTCTGCACATATGTTGACCTGGGAGATCGGAAAAATCACCACCCTTTACCCATCAGGCGCCATCACCGTGATTCGAACCAAGGACCCTCAGATTGAAAGTCTAACGCTGTAACCACTCGGCTATTGCGCCCGTCTAATTTGAGAAATAATAAGTGACATAAATAACCAACCAATAGCAACCTGTCAGGTTAAGGAAAATGTTAAACGATAGATTATATCGATATGACCATGTCTTTTGCATTCTATTTCATAAACGAAAAGCCCATTCACATTGGTAGCTTTTTTTTCCCCTTTCCGTGATAAAATGCTTCCTTGGTAAACTCTGCAAGTGATTTGATAATAACATGTGTTTGCTGAAGAAAGTATACTTATTAATGCGTTCTCTATATTTCCATTGTCATATATAACAAAAAGGTCACATGATCTTCATAAGAAAATGTTTGTGTCATGATTATGTTCATGTGCATGTTTAGGTTTGTATGTGAGCTTGTCTGAATGTCATGTCCTTACTTCTACATCGCTTTGTTACTTTGTGAATATTTGGATTCATTTTCATTTTAGCTTTGCCCTGAGGACTCGATGAAAAAAAAAAAAAGCACATGTATGCTTATTCCACTTCCCTCAATAAAAAAGAAACAAAAAATTTCGTTCGTTCGTTCTCTCCCTCTGTCTGTCTGTCTGTCTGTCTGTCTGTGTATCTCTCTCTCTCTCTCTCTCTGTGCGTGTGTGTGTGCGTGTGTGTGTGTGTGTGTGTGTGTGTGTGTGTGTGTGTGTCTGTCTGTCTGTCTGTCTCTGTCTGTCTGTCTGTCTGTATCTTTCCCTCTCTCTCTGTCTCTGTCTCTGTCTCTGTCTCTCTCTCTCTCTCTCTCTCTCTCTCTCTCCCTCTCTGTCTGTCTGTCTGTCTCTGTCTCTGTCTCTCTCTCTCTCTCTGTGCGTGTGTGTGTGTGTGTGTGTGTGTGTGTGTGTGTGTGTGTGTGTGTGTGTGTGTGTGTGTGTGTGTGTCTGTCTCTCTCTCTCCCTCTCTCTCTGTGTCTTTCTCTGTCTGTCTGTCTGTCTGTCACACACACACACACACTCTCTCTCTCTCTCTCTCTCTCTCTCTCTCTCTCTTTCTTTTTTTGTCTTTTTTCTTCTTTCCGCGCCACTCCCATTTTATCATCCTACATTAAAGGAAAGAGCTACACAAACGTCTCAGAGAAAAAAAAAAAAAAAGAGGGAAAATAAACTAAAGTAATGGAGTGACAAAACTGGATTCTCCTTCGACTGTTTTCTCGTGGCAAATAAAGAATCTGCTCACGACACATTTACACAGGCTTATTCCGAATAGAAATCTTTAAAAGGCAGCAATTCTGAATCTGTATTTTGAAAACTGGCTACGGGAGAGTGGAAAGAGGCACTGGGGAGGGAAGGGGAAGGGGAAGGGGGGTGGGGGTTAAGAGCGGGCGGGGTGGGGGGGTAGGGGTTTACTGAACTCTTGTTCTCTGGTAGTGAGTTAGACAGAAAGCTTTTCGTTTGTTTCACAAAACAAGGAAAGAGCTGTCTATAGAGAACAAGAATAAAAAATAGAAATAAAAATGTGTGTGCGTTTATGTTCAAGGCAACAACGACTGTCCTTTGAACAACAACACCAAAAAAATGGTCCTTGGAAACAATTTGCGGGACTGACCTACATTTTGGTTGAACAAACGGATTGTTGAAGAGTCTGAATATTAGCACGTCGGGAGGAGACAGGGAGAAAGAAATAAAGAGAGAGAGAGAGAGACAGAGACAGAGACAGAGACAGAGAGACAGACAGACAGACTGGGACAGAGAGAGAGAGAGACGGAGTGAGAGAGAGAGAGAGAGACAGACAGACAGACAGACAGACAGACAGACTGGGACAGAGAGAGAGACGGAGTGAGAGACAGAGAGAGAGAGAGGCGCAGAGAGACAGAAACAGAGAGACATAGACAGAAACAGAGAGAGAAAGAAGACAGAGAGACAGAGACAGAGAGACAGACAGAGAGACAGGCAGGCAGACAGAAACAGGAGGATATATATATATATATATATAGAGAGAGAGAGAGAGAGAGAGAGGGAGGGAGGGAGAGAGAGCAAGAGATAGAGAGGGGTGGGAGACAGACAGACGGACAGACATAGACACAGAGAGACAGAGACGGAGGGAAAGACAGACAGACGGAGAGACGTAGAGACGGAGAAATAGTGAACTGGAGAGACAGGGAGACAGAGAGAGGCAGAAATAGAGACAGACAGACAGACAGTCAGAGACAGAGACAGAGAGCCAGCGAGATGTTGAAACAGAGAGAGAGACAGACAGAGAAATAAAGAGAGAGAGACAAGGCGAGAGACACAGTTGTTGGGTTGTTTTGTTTTTTTTTTTGTTTTTTTTGGTGTTTTTTTAAAAGCCTATCAGTGATTGTCTCTCCCTGTTCGCTCTATTCTTTCATACATATATTTAAGTGAAATGTTAGAGAAAAAGAGAAAAAAAAAACCCTGTTCACATCAATAATGGTAATCACGCTTAAAACAGAGTGCTTTCATCAAAAATTCGATGGGCGTTGCACACACAGAGAGAGACAGAGACAGAGAGAGAGAGAGAGAGACAGAGAGACAGAGAGACAGACAGAGACAGGGAGGGAGAAGGAGACAGACAGACAGACTGAGACAAAGACAGAGAGTTTGTGTGCCTGTCTGTTTGTCAGTCGTTCTACCTCTCACCCATTCTCTCTATTCTCTCATGCAGAGAGATTTAAAACGAAACAAAAAAACGTAGAAAATCGTAATAAAACTAATGGCATCAATAAAGGAAATCAGCCTTGAAACAGGGCAATCTCCTCAAACAAAATCAATGTGGCCCTGCATGCCTCGTGACAAAAGAAGTGGAGTGGAGTGATGGCCTAGCTGTAACGCACCCTGCCTTGGAAACGAAAAAAAGTCTGAGCGCACTGGTTAAAATCCTTCTTCTTCTTCTTCTTCTTTACTCGTAGGCTGCAACTCCCACGTTCACTCGTATGTACACGAGTGGGCTTTTACGTGTATGACCGTTTTTACCCCCCCCCCCCTGCCCCCGCCATGTAGGCAGCCTTGTAGGGGGCTAGTTGGCCTTTGGGAACCATCCCCAACGCCGATTTTCCCAAAAGCGTCTTGGCCGAGAGAGTAGGGATGTAACTTGGCCAAGACACTCTCCACTGTAATCAAATTCTAGCCCAGATAGTTGGAACAGCATTTGCCTCCTTTGTTGTTTTGATGGTCATAGTCGGACACGACTAACTATCATACACAATACAATACGATACAATACAATACAATACAATTCAACACAACACAATTCAACACAACACACAACACGACACAATACAATAGACCCTGGCAGTTCCACAACACCAAAGGGAGTTCACCATCAGGGCCAGCAACCAGCCAGCAGTTGGGCCAGAGTTGTCCTTTCCTGCTTCCACTGCCTCCTCCCCTCCCATCCCTCCCTCCCTCCCCCCCCCCCCTCTCTCTCTCTCTCTCTCTCTGTCTGTCTCTCTCTGCCTCATTGCATCATCATGTTATGCCGCCTGGAGTCCTACCATCCTTCTTTTCTCCCCCTTCTTTCCCTCCACACACACACACACACGACATTTAGTTCCCCCTTTCTCCCTCCCAAGCCCCTCACCAACCCACCCTTACGGTCCCCACTTACTCCGTCCTTCTCTCGGTTAGCCTCCAGACCCCGCCCCCTCCTTTACAGCCCCCCCCCCCTTCCCCCTCCCCTCCACGCCCCCCCCCCCCCCCACCACCACCACCCTCACCATCTCTCTCCTTCCCAAGGCCCCCACTTTATCGACAGTAAAGATCTGTGTTCATTAGCCCCTCTCACTCTCTCTTCCATGGGGAAAGGGGCCAGAATTAAAGGACCTTGTTCTCGTGAAAAGAAACTAATGATACTGCCCCCCCCCCCCTCCCCTTATGTACTAGCCCTCTGTTCAGGCATTGTGACTCCGTTTATAGTATACCCACTGGATGTATGGTTTAGTTGTTCTCTCTTTCTCTCTGTCTCTGTCTCTGTCTCTGTCTCTCTCTCTCTCTCTGTCTCTCTCTGTCTCTTTGTGTGTGTGTGTGTGTGTGTGTGTGTGTGTGTGTGTGTGTGTGTGTGTGTGTGTGTGTATGTGTGTGTGCACGCGCGCGTGCGTGCGTGCGTGCAACGGAAGAAAGAAATGGTGAGCTTTGATTTACATTTCTGTGGAAGTGTATGCACACAGACTTGTGATTATTATGCACAATGATATCATTTAAAATAATGTAATTCACTCCACACATTGTGCATCTAAAGAAAAGTTGAGACAGAGACAGAAACGAAATGAACGATTTCTTTTTATTTAACCAGGATAATGAAAGAAGCAATTTAACATTTTTTTTTCTATTTTTCTCCAGTTAGCCCGTGAGCATAAACGAAAAGTAGATTACGAATAAATACACTGAAATAGAGATAAAAATTAATGATAAAAATTACTACTTAAAAACTACATGCGCATAAATATGTAATTAAACAGAGAGACAGGTGGGAAGGGGGCGAGGGATAGGGATAAAGAGATAATATACATTAAGTAATAAAACAGATGACTAGCTAAAAGAAGGAACGGACCAAAGTAAGAAGATTGAGTGAATCAATAAAGAAGTAAATGAAAAAAAAATGAACGAAAGAACATGGAAACGAGGGTGGTGCAAAGGAAAAGGAGAAGGGCGAAAGAAAGAAGTACAGAAATAAAGAAAGAAAGAAAGAAAGAAAGAAAGGAAGGAAGAAGGAATGAAAGAAAGAAAGGAATTTTATGAAGAAAGCAAGACAGAAAGAAAAGAAAAGCAGGAAACACAGAAAAAAAGAAGGCAAGAAAGTATAAAAAAAAAAGAAGAAAGAAAGAAAGGAAGAAAAAGAAATGAAAAGAACTGTAACGGAATGGATCTTTAAAAAAAAAAAAAAAAAAAAAAAAAAAAAGGAACAGAAAAGAACAGGGAACACAAGAAGAGGGAATGGGGACTGTCGAAGGATACCGGAACCGGAAGCGAAACGGGAAGACCTTCCTTCCCTGAAAGCCTCATCGACTGAATCCAGGGGTGGTGTCTGGTGCGGTGGTGGTATCTGGTGGTGCCATCCATTTCACCAGGGTTATAGGGATACGCTGAATGTTCTTCTCCCCCCCCCCCACCTCCCCTCCACGCCCCCTCCCACGCCCCCCACCCCCACCCCCAACCACCCCCTTCTCCCCTCTCCTCCCCCCACACACCCTCTCAGAGACAGAGAGAAAGAGAGAGAGACAGAGAAAGACATATAGACAAACAGACAGGGACAGAGACAGAGAGAGGGAGAAAGAGAGAGACAGAGACAGATACAGAGAGAGGGAGAGACAGAGACACAGAAACAAGACGAGGGGAGCCAAAGTAACGGAGGGGGTGTGGGGGGGGGTGGGGGGAAGGATGGGAGAGTTTTGAGCCAGTCGACTATGTTGCCCTAGATCTTCTGCATGGCCGCGATCTCAGAACAAGAAAAGAAAAAAAAGTTAAGGAGGGTTAGGAGCAGAGGGATCTATCTATGTGGCCAAGAACTCACAGGGCTGGAAAAGGCGCCTGGAGGAAGGAGCAGAAGCAGCATCAGAAGCAGCCTCAGAAGCAGCAGCAGCATCTCTCGGCGGTAAATCATCCGTAAAGGGTGGCTGGTCCACAAGGCATAGCAAGCCTTTGGCAACGCTTGATCTGGGCAGGGAAGGAGATTGTGAATTCATCCACAACGAACCAAGATGAGTGTCACTTATATATAGATATCTATCTATTTATCTGTCTGTCTGTCTGTCTGTCTGTCTGTCTGTCTGTCTCTCTCTCTCTCTCTCTCTCTCTCTCTCTCTCTCTCTCTCTATATATATATATATATATATATATATATATATATATATATTAGTTTTACCTCTGTCTTGGTTTTGCCCTCTCTGTTCTTCTCCATTCTCTATTTTTCTCCCCATGAAGAAGGGCCTAGGGCCCGAAACGTCGGGATACTCTCTTCATAGGACAAGTCACCACCTACAGGTTAGTCTCACCCGTTTTCTCGCCCATATATATATATATATATATAAACAACATCAACAAGAACGCAAAAAATAATAAAACCGATGTTGATAATAGCAATAATAATGATAATAATAGGAAGAATGAGGAGGGGAATTATAATGAGAAGAAGAAGAATACCAATACTACTACTACTACTACTTATGATAATAACAATTGTAATGTTACCATCATCTTCGTCGTTTTTGCCGTCCTCGTTGTTGTCGTTGAAATCGCCATTAGCATCGTCGTTGTTATCGTAGTCTACATCATCATCATCATCATCATCATCATCATCATCATCATCATTTTCCCATCGTCATTTCAAAGAAGATGGGTACCAGTGCGCCACGGTGCAGCGTGGAATGAAAGAACTAAACGAATGTTTCAGTTTCAGTTTCAGTAGCTCAAGGAGGCGTCACTGCGTTCGGACAAATCCATATACGCTACACCACATCTGCCAAGCAGATGCCTGACCAGCAGTGTAACCCAACGCGCTTAGTCAGGCCTTGAGAAAAAAAAAAGGGTGAATAAATAATAGATGAATACATAAAAAAAGAACTACTACTACTTGTAATAATATGTATAAGGTGCAAAAACTTGATGAAGTCAACTATAAGCGTACTTAAATAAATAAATAATAATTTTTAAAAAAGGTAGTAATAATAATAATAATAATAATAATAATAATAATAATAATAATAATAATAATATAATAATAATGATAATGAATAAATAAATAAATATTTTAAAAAAAGACAACAATGATGATAAATAAGCAAATAAATTTACTAAACGAATGGATGTTGCAGAATGAAACACAGCGATACTATGAGCAGTTCATTTTTGGTATAATATCATGATCACCCTTCTTCATTACTTTAACTCACTCAGTACGGCCAGTCCTCTCTTCTCCTCTACACAGACCCCTCGGATGTCCAGTGGGTGTCTGAATGACCCAACCTTTAGCTTCCGTCGTCAGAATTGTGGTACTCTTTGTCAACATTCACGTCTTCAGTATAAGAGCCTTCCTCTTGCAATATTTTGATGATGGTAACTGGGGTGAAACGCTGTTAACGTCGTCTCTTTCGCCGTTCGTATGGAGAGAGTTAATGGTCCGGGTACTTTCTGTTTTGGGGAGGCGGTGGGTGTTTTCTTTTCCATGTAATGTGGAGTGGTTGTTGTTTTTGTTTTTTTCATTTTGATTCATTGAGCAACACAAAAGTGGCCCATATTTTGACACGAAGCATGAAATTTGCGATTTTTTTGTTGCAGGTTTACTTCGTTTAATTTCAAGAGATTGTTTAGTTCGTTGAATTGAACTTAAGAAGGAGCTGTGATGCTCTGGGAGTTATATTCCAGAACTGACATTCTAAATGTATGGTCAGATATAATGAGTCTCGTCTTCTATTCACAGCCTCCCTTAATTCTCGAGCATAACCTCCACGAATCATTTTCTGTGTCTTTTTCCCCCATGAAAAAAAAAGAAAAAAGAAAAGAAAAAGATATTAAAAAAACAAACAAGCGAAATAACAGTGTGTGGTAACAATGATGGTGATGAGGAGGAGGTTGAGTATGATGAGGAGGAGGAGGATGACGACGACGACAACGACGATTATCATGCTAATGATGGTGATGATGATGATGATGA
>NC_134881.1:40682368-40687368 GCF_041734735.1 Babylonia areolata | reverse complement strand
ATCTATCTATCTATCTGTCTGTCTGTCTGTCTGTCTGTGTCTCTGTTTCTGTTTCTGTATGTCTTTCTATCTGCCTGTCTGTCTATCTATCTATCTATCTATATCTATCTATCTATCCATCTATCTGTCTGTCTGTCTGTCTTTCTGTGTCTCTGTTTCTGTTTCTGTCTGTCTTTCTATGTGCCTGTCTGTCTATCTATCTATCTATCTATCTGTCTGTTTGTCTGTCTGTCTGTCTGTGTCTCTGTGTCTCTGTTTCAGTTTCTGTCTGTCTGCCTGTCTTTCTGTCTGCCTGTTTGTCTATCTATCTATCTATCTGTCTTTCTGTCTGTTTGTCTGTCTATCTATCTATCTGTCTGTCTGTCAGCCTGCCTGTTTGTCTATCTCTCCATCTATCTGTCTGTCTGTCTGTCTATCTATCTGTCTGTCTGTCAGCCTGCCTGTCTATCTATCTGTCTGTCTGTCTGTATCCATTTCTCTATCTGTCCGTCAGTCTCTTTCACTCTTTCTCCCTGTGCCTTACATACACACATACAGATACACATGCACGCGCAAGCACACACACACACACACACACACACACACACACACACACACACACACACACACACACACATGAAAAGGGAAACATAGAGATAAGAGTCGGAAAGACACAGAGAGTTCAGAACAGACACAGTATTTCTTCGTACATGAGTACTCTGCTTGACTATGTGTGTATACATATGTATGTGTACATAACTACATGCATGTATATGAATGTGTATTGTGTGTGCGTGTGTTTATGTAAGTTTGTGCCTGCCTATGTGTGCGATACACATGTATGTTAAAATGTATATATGCAGTGTGTGTGTGTGTGTGTGTGTGTGTGTGTGTGTGTGTGTGTGTGTAGTCACATTTTGGTGTGTGTATGTAACATAGATATAATGTTTTATGTTAACAAAAGCGTTTTTGTAAAGCACCTCTAGCAGATTTCTGGATAGTGTGCTATATAAGTATCCATTATTATATTATTATTACTCCCATCGCTCGTATGAAATAATAAAAGAGAAGAAAGAAAGAAAGAAAGAAAGAAAGAAATGCCATTAAAAAAAAGTAAATAATTAAGGAGATTGGAAACGGAAGGAGACGTGAAATCTGATTTGTTCGTAAAACAGAAACAAATCAATGTGAGAAACAAGGATTAATTCAAATCCAATAGCGGAAAGGGAATGCGAAGAGCAGTAAAATAGAGGGTTGAGTCGTGTCAACATGACAGGGATGGTGCAGACACAAGAGAAAAACATCACCAGTTTTGTTCTTTTCTTCTTCTTCTTCTTCTTCTTCTTCTTCTTCCTCCTCCTCCTCCTCCTCCTTTCCCTCTTCTTCTTCTTCTTCCTCGTCCACTTCTTCTTCTTCTTCTTCCTCCTCCTCCTCCTTTCCCTCTTCTTCTTCCCTCTTCTTCTTTTTCTTCGTCCTCTTCTTCTTCTTCTTCTTCCTCCTCCTCCTTTCCCTCTTCTTCTTCCCTCTTCTTCTTCTTCTTCTTCCTCGTCAACTTCTTCTTCTTCCTCCTCCTCCTCTCCCTCTTCTTCTTCTTCATCTTTTTCTCCAAATTCTGTGTGAATACAATATAAAACATTTGCATTGAATGACGTCAGTTTCAGTTTCAAGGAGGTTTCAAAGCATGTGGACAGATCCATAAATGCTACACCAAACCTGCTGTACGTAAAAGAAAAAAAATGAAAAAAATATATATATACAAAGATGCCTGAACATCGCACAAACTCAAGCGCTGATATGGCATCAAAAGGTTACCCTAAACCATTAAGATGAAATTGAAAAAAAGAGTACATACATCAAATATGATTAAGGCAAAGATACGCATACGTCAAATTACTGCAATGAAATCAGGAACGTAAATGGGCCACGCTCAGCGAAACACACACACACACACACACACACACACACACAACAAAACAAAAAAGTATATGCACACACACACACACACACACACACACACACATATACGACGATACTCGTCTAATATCACTGACAGTGATAAGACGCTAAACTAAAGAACAAACACAAATATACAGAGACAGACAGACAGAGACAGAGAGGAAGGATGAGAGAGAGAGAGAGAGAGAGAGCCACGTTTTGTGATCTTGCACATCTAGGCAGCTGACCTCAAAATTGTATTTGCGATACCCGCAGTCTGCAAAAAAAGCCAAAGACAATAATTTAGGATGGAAGTGTGAATGACACACACAACAAAAACAAAAAATAGTCTTAAACTGCAATACTGCCAGTATGTCTGCAAAAAAGCCGAAGACAATAATCTAGGACAGAAGTGTAAATGACACACACAGCAAAAGCTAAAAAAAAAAAAAAAAAAGTCACAAATAACGATGAATCAATTAACCGTTCCTTAATTCCTTTCTCTCAGTCAAGGAAGAAAATGGAATCGCGGTATTCCTTTCTTTTTTCTAAATCCCACTCTTTATTTCCACCCCCAAAGTGCTCAATTCAGAAGTAAGCAAACAAACACGTCATGAGAAGCTAGGAAAGGTAATCGCTTTCCAGTTCTCCACTTCACCACCCCGGCCCCATTTCATCATCACGTGTGTAGATTCTCCATTATTGATCCACCTCATCAGAAAAACCTACTGTCGGACACCCACAGGGCGCTCTGCTGAGAGCAACGCTCTTTCCCTTCACACCTCAAAGCCAGTTTATTGCCTGTCAGCAGTCGTGCAGTAGGCGTTTTATCCCCGTTAGGGACTACTGAGGAAAAAGGTCAGCTTGGAAATAGGAGAGCTGTGAAGAAACAAACTCTCTTAGGGGGGAGAGAGGAAACACGTTTTCTGCTGATGGAAAGTGATCGTCTATGGGTTTACCTTGTTTAGGATTCTGTGTCTCTTTTCTTTCTTTTGTACTTGAAATGATGTTGATCGTTTTACTGAGTTTGCACAAATAATCTCTCTCTCTCTCTCTCTCTCTCTCTCTCTCTCTCTCTCTCTCACACACACACACACACACACACACACACACACACACATACTAGTCTGAATGCAGAAAAGTCAAAACCAATCACATGTAAACGACAGAAGTGTAAATGACTCACAAAACAAAAGCCAAGATAAATTGCCATAAAAATCAATGGTATATCCATAACCTGATTCAGCCCTTCAAACCAAAAAGAAACAAAACTTTCCCACTCCCCCTCCACCCCCTGACACAC
The DNA here is from genome assembly GCF_041734735.1 of Babylonia areolata. Lineage (NCBI taxonomy): Eukaryota > Metazoa > Mollusca > Gastropoda > Neogastropoda > Buccinidae > Babylonia > Babylonia areolata. The sequence goes on along the minus strand of NC_134881.1, from coordinate 40,684,151 downwards.
ATACACCCACACCCCTTCATACCCATCCCAAATCACTCGTTTCAGAAGCAAAGAAAACCTATCAACACTCTCCCACACCCACCCTTCTCCCATTGCCCCGCTTCACCACCCTCTGCCCATTTCATCGTCACGTGTGTAGATTCTCCATTATTGATCCACCTCGTCAGGAAAAACCTACTGTCGGACACCCACAGGGCGCTCTGCTGAGAGCAACGCTCTTTCCCTTCACACCTCAAAGCCAGTTTATTGCCTGTCAGCAGTCGTGCAGTAGGCGTTTTATCCCCGTTAGGGACTACTGAGGAGAAAGGTCAGCTTGGAAATAGGAGAGCTGTGAAGAAACAAACTCTCTTAGGGGGGAGAGAGGAAACACGTTTTCTGCTGATGGAAAGTGATCGTCTGTGGGTTTACCTTGTTTAGGATTCTGCGTCTCTTTTCTTTTTTTCATGCTTGAAATGATGTTGATCGTTTTACTGAGTTTGCACAAATAATCTCTCTCTCTCTCCACACACACACACACACACACACACACACACACACACACACACGCACCAGTCTGAATGCAAAGTCAAAACCAATCACATGTAAACAACAGAAGTGTAAATGACTCACAAAACAAAAGCCAAGATAAATTGCCATAAAAATCAATGGTGTATCCATCGTGTGACTCAGCCCTTCAACCTGAAAAGAAACACAAATTTCCCACTCCCCCCCCCCCCCCCCCCCCCCCCCCCCCCCCACACACACACACACCCACACACACAACCACACCCCTTCATACCCATCCGAAATGACTCGTTTCAGAAGCAAAGAAAACCTATCAACACTCTCCCACACCCACCCTTCTCCCGTTCCCCCACTTCCCAGCCCCAGCCCCATTTTATCACACCGTGTGGAGGTTCTCCATTATTGATCCACCTCGTCAGGAAAAACCTACTGTCGGACACCCACAGGGCGCTCTGCTGAGAGCAACGCTCTTTCCCTTCACACCTCAAAGCCAGTTTATTGCCTGTCAGCAGTCGTGCAGTAGGCGTTTTATCCCCGTTAGGGACTACTGAGGAAAAAGGTCAGCTTGGAAATAGGAGAGCTGTGAAGAAACAAACTCTCTTAGGGGGGAGAGAGGAAACACGTTTTCTGCTGATGGAAAGTGATCGTCTGTGGGTTTACCTTGTTTTGGATTCTGCGTCTCTTTTCTTTCTTTTGTACTTGAAATGATGTTGATCGTTTTACTGAGTTTGCTCAAAGAATGTCACACACACACACACACACACACACACACACACACACACACACACACGTACATATGTACACATGCACAGCCACAGAAAGACACACACAGAGAGACATGACAAACCGAAAGACAGACTGACAGACAGACAGAGTGCAATTTTTCTTCCATGCTTACCTCCAAAAACAGAATATGGCTGCCTACATGGCGGGGTAAAAACAGTCATACATAAAAGCCCACTCGTATACATATGAGTGAACGTGGGAACGAAGAAGAAGAAGCAAAGAAAACCTATCATCACCCTCCCACACCCAACCTTCTCCCGTTCCCAACACTTCACCACCCTCTGCCCATTTCATCGTCACGTGTGGAGGGTCTCCGTTATTGATCCACCTCGTCAGGAAAAACCTACCGTCGAACATTCAAAGGGCACTCTGTTGAGAGCAACGCTCTTTCCCTTCACACCCCAAAGCCAGAAAACTGTCTGAGAGCAGTTCTGGTGCAATTCGTGTTAGATCCCCGTTACATACTTAAGGAGAAAGATCATTTATGGAAACA
>NC_134881.1:40667368-40677368 GCF_041734735.1 Babylonia areolata | reverse complement strand
CCCACTCTACAAGAAAGCTTCTGTGTAGGAGTCCCACAGGGGTATGTGTTGAGAGGGACGTTCTTTCCTTCACGGGTTTAAAGCTGATTTGTTGGCCGTGTTCAGACTCTCAATGGGCATCTGATCCACGTTACAAACGTCACGAGAAATATCATGTGGGCGGTGAAGAGGGTATTAGGTGTTTGTTTGGTTTGTGTTTGGTTCTGTTTGTTTGGTTCTGTTTTGTTTTGTTTTTAACTCACTCAGTACGGCCAGTCCTCTCTTCTCCTCTACACAGACCCTTCGGATGTCCAGTGGGTGTCTGAATGACCCAACCTTTAGCTTCCGTCGTCAGAATTGTGATATTCTTTGTCAACATTCACCTCTTCAGTATAAGAGCCTTCCGCTTGCAATATTTTGATGGTGGTAACTGGGGTGAAACGCTGTTAACGTCGTCTCTTTCGCCGTTCGTATGGAGAGAGTTAAGACCCAGTGATCCTCACCAGTTCAGTGGCATTACCCCATGCCAATCATCCCGAACCCCTCATCCGCAGCCTCACTCACATGATTGTTAATAATTACGATGTAATAATTAATTCAATGTTTTAAAAGCGAATATATGAAATGCTTTTATTTGAGAATATATGTTTAATACTCTTGTTTAATCAAGAAAACCGCGTGTGTGGGGTGGGTGGGTGGTGGGTGGGTGGGGTTGGGTGTGTGCTGATTATCTGGTTGTGGTTTTTCGCAATTTATCTCTATTCTTATCTTATCTGTCTATTATAATCAATGTGCAATATAGTAGGCTATGCTTATAATTACATTCAAAATAATGTTTCTTAATTCATTCTGTTTTTACATTAAGAATACCAGTTATTACCTGCAGTGTGTGGATGTATGTATGAAACGGTGTATGTGATATTTTTTTACATTAATTTGTGTCTTCGTAATATTCGTAAAAGCTGTTGTTGACTTTTACATATATGTTCCCCATGTTGTTTACTTGTCTGTGTTGTGACAATGCACCTGACCAAATTTCTCCAGTTGGAGATAATAAAGTTATTCTTATTCTTATTCTTACATTCACTTCTGAAACTGTTCGAAATTTCTTTGTTTTTATACAGAGCTTTCAAATTCCGAGAAATTGCTACAACTCGATTGTTCTAGTTCTTGTAACGGAGTGCAATTTAGCTATGTTTATGTTTGACAGTATTGTTACGTGTAGACATATGTCTTTGAATGATGTTTGTTCTAGTTCTTGTAACGGAGTGCAATTTAGCTATGTTTATGTTTGACAGTATTGTTACGTGTAGACATATGTCGTTGAATGATGTTTGTTTGATATAATGTTCATATACCCCTTCATAAGGGACCTTGGCCTCTACATGAATAAACAATCTTGAATTTTGAACCGGTGCATGCAAACCAAGACACTGAGCATTTTTCTCATTACCTCCAACATATCCTTGATTCCATTCTGAACCACTCACAGTTTCTGACAAACAAAAAAAAGACCACTCCACTCACACAGCTGATAGTGGATCTATGGACCAGGCCGTGTTCTTTTGGGGGTATCCACAGGTTGGAAGCAGCTTGTTATATCTTTTTCATTCTGTCCACTTCAAGCCCATACAGCATTCCAGACGCTTCCTGGGAAACTGATGCCCTTGACCGCTCTCGCTGGAGGATGCTGTACTCTAGTGGCATAAAGACGTCAGAAAACAAGAGAACGTTGGCCATTGAGGAGAAGCGTGAGCGAAGGAAACAGGGCTCAACTTCTGGAGACGTTTTCACTTGCAATACCTGTGGGAAGTGCTGCGCATTTTAGAATCGGCCTCTTCTCCCATAATTATGAGGACACACACCGACAGATAAGCCCACCTGCCTACTCATCCGTCGGTCCGACGAGAGACTCCATCACTACGAATTTCATTTTCGAATCACCCATCAACACTAAATTTACAAAATGACAGACACAATATATCTAAACATGAACAAAACGTCGAACTCAGCTTTTCATAGACCAACAAGAGCAGAACAAGACGAGAGAAAAATAAAGTCTCTTCAAAAAGTTACAAGACTTTCCCCCCTCACTTTTGCTGTAACTGGCTTAAACTGCTGTCTAAATATCATGATTCTAATCTATTCTAACGCATCTGTTTCGATTGCGTCGTGTGGGGACCATAACTGCCCCAAACTCCCAAGTCTACGGGGTTGGGGTGGGGAGAGCGGTGGAATTCTGGAGTGGGGTGAAACAATTTTGTGTATCTCTACTTATCCCAGAAGCGCAGAAACTCTTCAGTGTTATCTTCTTCTTTAGATGTTGGTTTGTTTAAGACTGCTCCCACTATTGATCTGTATCGACAAGAAAACCTCAAGGAACCAGGGCGGGAACTGGTTGAGAGAAACGATCTTTTTCTTCATGGCTAAGAGATCCAGTTTGATAGCTCTTTCCACAGACCTGCAGTCATCAGACACTGGTTCCAGTTACAGGTCTGTGAGGTGGGAAGTCAAGTGGAGACTGAAGGAGCTGTGATGAAATGATGTCCCGTCACACACACACACACACACACACACACACACACACACACTGGTGATTGTAGAGATGCGATGAAACAAACACTCGCAGAGATAAACGTGTTCTCTTCAGTCGATAGTTGTAGAAGGGTCTCTGTTCCAGATCTGCCTTTCTGTGAGCACACACACGCAAGCACACACACACACACACACACACACACACACACACACACACACACTCACACACTCACTCACTCACTCACACACACACACTCACACACACACACACACACACTCACTCACTCACTCACACACACACACTCACACACACACACACACACACACACACTCACACACACACACACACACACACACACCCACACACACACACGCGCGCGCACACACACACACACACACACACACACACACACACACACACACACACACACACACACACACACACACACACACACACACACACACACAGGGATACATTGAAAGAGGCATGGAGACAAACAGACAGAAAGACAGAAACAGACGATCACAAAATATGACGTCCCCCCCCCCCCCCCCCACACACACAAACCCTTACCCACACACCCTCTCATCTCCTGATTCATTCTCCCAACAAGCCACATACCTCCCTCCAAAGCTGGAGAATACTACCACCACCCCCGTCCCCTCTTCTTCTCCCCATCATCACCATCCACCCCCCACCTCCACCCCCACCCACCCCCACCCCCACCCCGTCCCATGCCTTTCCCCCCACCGTTAGGACTTTATCCATTATCGATCCAGCTCTTCAAGAAAAGCTCTATCGGAGTCCCACAGGGGTGCTGCTGCTGTGCTGAAAGGGACGCTTCTTTCCTTTTTGCGGTTTAAATCTGATTTAGTAGCTGTTGTTGAGAGATCTGCAAAGGGCATCTGATCCACGTTACAGGCTTAAGGAGATCCAGGTCAATTGGCGATCGATGACACGTGATGGAACAAATACTTTATTTTATTTAGGCGAAAAAAATGGGTCAAACTGACCTGTAGGTGGTAACTATTTGTTTTGTATTTGTTTTTTTTTTTTGTCACAGCAGATTTCTCTGTGTGAAATTCGGGCTGCTCTCCCCAGGGAGAGCGTGTCGCTATAATACAGCGCCACCCATTTTTTTAATATTTTTTCCTGCGTGCAGTTTCATTTGTTTTCCCTACTGAAGTGGATTTTTCTGTAGAATTTTGCCAGGAACAATCCTCTTGTTGCCGTGGGTTCTTTTACGTGCGCTAAGTGCATGCTGCACACGGGACCTCGGTTTATCGCCTCATCCGAATGACTAGCGTCCAGACCACCACTCAAGGTCTAGTGGAGGGGGAGAAAATATCGGCGGCCGAGCCGTGATTCGAACCAGCGCGCTCAGATTTTCTCGCTTCCTAGGCGGACGCGTTACCTCTAAGCCATCACTCCTGGTCCTTTGGTGAAGGAATTTCCCTACGTTTCGGGCCCTAGGCCCTTCTTCATGGGGGAGAAAAGTAAAGAATGGAGAAGATATTTTATTTATTTGTTCTTTTTTTATATTTTAATTTAAGGCTGCCCAAGACATTCCAGTACAATTGTCGGTTTCTATATCTTCGTTTTTTTCCGCCGTGTGCTTAAATACACACTCTCACACATGCTCAACAAAATTTGTATATCCTTGTGACTGTGATACTGATACAAGATTCTATTTCTCCTGTTCACCAGACGTTGTAAGTTCTCAGCGTAGCATTCACTTGTTCAATTTTAGTTCATTTTCATTTTCGTGCTTTGTCCGATTAGTATTGCGTGTTAATGAATATCCGTTTGAAGCTGAAAGATTTATTCACTCAAGGGTTTTACTGGTTGGCGATGTTGACTGTCTGACGATGTGGACACCACTGGCCACCACTGTCTTGAAAAACTAGTTAGCTGGTTAGTTAGTCAGTGAGTGGGTTTGTGGGTAGATGGCTGAGTACGTTAGTTAGTAGGTGAACGAGTTATCATTGAATGAATGTGCGAATATGAGTTACACACACACACACACACACACACACACACACACACACACACACACACACACACACACACACACACACACACACAGGGAGAGGGAGAGAGAGGAAGGGGGCGGAGACAGATAGACAGACAGACAGACAACCAGAGTGACATGTTTATTAAGACGGTAGTCCACATCAGCAGAGGTTAACACAAGAATGAACTGATCATTTACATATTTCGATGGGGGGGCGGGGGGGGGGAGAGGGGGGGGGAGAGAAGGCGTGTGTCATTTTATTCCATAAATTAACTCCCATTTGAAATCCACATGGGTACTAACACACACGCCAGTCTCCATATCGTGAAGACTTGTTGTGAAGAATCTGATTTCAAACAGAACCATTGTATCTGCATTTCTAAATAGTCGAAGGAGATTGTTTCCCTTCGTCCTTTCCAGTCACTACATATCATATTCTGGATGACTTGTGTCCTGTCCGCCAGCATTTAAGAACTGATCTGGGCGATCATCAAAGAAACAAAATATATTATTTTATGATGATCTGAAGATTTGTTACCGACACCCACTCCACAAATGATGAAAAGAAGTTGTCCGGAACGATAACAAAACTTTGGAAAAAAAAAAAAAAGTTGTTTTTCGATAACAACACCTTGTGGATTTTTTTTTTTTAAACAAAAACAAAAACAAAACAAAACAAAGCAAAAAAATGTGAGAAGTCATTTTGTTTCCAAAATAATGCTGACAGTACCTTTCTCTCTGTCAGTTCAAGTGTCATTCTTCCAGTCAGCTCCTTTGCGCGTTATTTTCAAAAGGGTTCATGTGTGGCAACAACTAGTGGACTTTTGCCTCGGTTTTTTTTTTCTCAAGGCCTGACTAAGCGCGTTGGGTTACGCTGCTGGTCAGGCATCTGCTTGGCAGATGTGGTGTAGCGTATATGGATTTGTCCGAACGCAGTGACGCCTCCTTGAGCTACTGAAACTGAAACTGAAACTGCCTCGTTTGTGGGAACAACTAGGGGAGTCCCTCCTACAGCTTCCTGTTTAGTAACACCTAGTGGACTATAGCATCGTGTGTGGCAACAACTACTGGACTATAGCATTGTGTGTGGCAACAACTACTGGACTATAGCATTGTGTGTGGCAACAACTACTGGACTATAGCATTGTGTGTGGCAACAACTACTGGACTATAGCATCTTCTGTAACAACACATAGTAGACTATAGCATCGCATTGTCTGTAACAACACATAGTGGACTATAGCATCGTCTGTAACAACACATAGTGGACTATAGCATCGCATTGTCTGTAACAACACATAGTGGACTATAGCATCGCGTGTGGCAACAACTAGTGGATTATAGCATTGTGTGTGGCAACAACTACTGGACTATAGCATCGTGTGTGGCAACAACTACTAGACAATAGCATCGTGTGTGGCAACAACTACTGGACTATAGCATCGTGTGTGGCAACAGCTAGTGGACTATAGCATTGTGTGTGGCAACAACTTCTGGACTATAGCATGGTGTGTGGCAACACCTCGTGGACTAAAGCATCGTCTGTAACAACACATAGTGGACTATAGCATCGCGTGTGGCAACAACTAGTAGACTGTAGCATTGTGTGTGGCAACAACTAGTAGACTATAGCATTGTGCGTGGCAACAACTGGTAGACTATAGCAAAGTGGATGGCAACAAAACATTGAGAAACAACTATGTGACTGTGGCATCGTCTGTGGCAACACCTAGGAAACTATAGCATCGTGGATGGCAACAACTATGTGACTATGACATCGTATATGGCAACACCTGGGGAAATATAGCATCGTGTAGGCATGGTAACAACTACGGGGACTATATATAACATTTCCACAGAGATATCACTGCAGACCGTCTTTTAGAAACCAGCGGAAAAGACATCGCGTGTCTCACATTGAACCAGAAGCCGGGGGTACCCTCTGTAAAAGGTTTTGGTCTGCTGCATCTCGCGTTTAGGAATCTTTGGCTATTGATCTGCCTTTACAGGGAATCTCTGCCGGAGCCCCTTCACTACGTCAGAAGTAAGACCTATGGACACAGATCGTTTTCTTTTCAATCGCCAAAGACGTGGAACAAGCTCCCTGATAACCTCCGTCATTCTGATTCCCTCGCATCTTTTAAATCTCGTCTCAAAACTCACCTTTTCCCTCAGCAGTAAGTTCAATTGTGGCAGGTCCACTTCCTTTGCGTTAGCTGTGCTTGACTATGTATGTATACATATGTATGTGTATACATATGTATGTATACATATGCATGTATATGAATGTGTATTGTGTGCGCGTGCGTTTATGTAAGTTTGTGCCTGCCTATGTGTGCGTATGTGTTAGGGTAGCTGTTAGATACACATGCATTGTTAAAATGTATGTACGCAGTGTGTGTGTGTGTGTGTGTGTGTGTGTGTGTGTGTGTGTGTGTGTGTGTGTGTGTGTGTGTGTGTGTGTGTGTGTGTGTGTGTGTGTGTGTGTGTGTGTGTGTGTGTGTGTGTGTGTGTGTGTGTGTGTAGTCATATTTTGGTGTGTGTATGTAACATAGATGTAATGTGTTATGTTAACAAAGCGTTTTTGTAAAGCACCTAGAGCAGATTTCTGGATAGTGTGCTATATAAGTATCCATTATTATTATTATTATTAAAGGTATAGGGAGGAAGGAACGTGTGAGAGGAGCTATCGTTTCTTCAAGGCTTAAATTTTGTTTATTATTTGTACGCTGGGCTGCTGCGACAGACATTTGACCATGCTGAGGTGAAATAAAGGATAGGTCGAGATCAATGGCGGTTGAAGAGGTCGTGATTAAAACAAGAGAGAGAGAGAGAGAGAGAGAGAGAGAGAGAGAGAGAGAGAGAACGTACGAACGAACGAACAAACGACGACGAATCGTTTTAAATCAGAGAGAGAGAGAGAGAGGGACAGATATATATAGATATATATATATATATATATATATATAGAGAGAGAGAGAGAGAGAGAGAGAGAGAGAGAGAGAGAGAGAGAGAGAGAATAAAACCGTATACACTCCAGGTTACAGCTGATGTTTCTTGACAAGGTTAGTCTCGCTGAAAATTCACACACACACACACACACACACACACACACACACACACACACACACACACACACACACACATACCCTACCCCCACCCTTCTCCCCAAGAAGTCACCCATCACACCCATCACACCCATCACACCCATCACACCCAACCAACACTCTGAACCCTGTCCCGTGCCCCACTTTTGGAGCTTCATCCATTATCGATCCACCTCCTCGAGAGAGAGAGAGAGAGAGAGAGAGAGAGAGAGAGAGAGAGAGAGAGAGAGAGAGAGAGAGAGAGAGAGAGAGAGAGAAAGTTCTTTAGGATTCCCACAAGGAGCTGCGCTAAGAGGTACGCTCTTTCCATCATGGTTTAAAATCTGATTTATTAGCCGTGCTTTGACTTTCAATTGGCGTCTGATCCACGTTTGCAGACGTAAGGAGAGCGGCTGGTCAAATGGAGGTTGAAGAGCTGTGATTGAAGGAACAGAAAAGAAAAGAAAAGAAAAAAAAAGAATAAGAAAAAAGAAAATCAGCTTCAAGCTATAGAATTCTTCTTCTTCTACTTCTTCCTTCGTGGGCTGCAACTCCTACGTTCACTCGTATGTACATGAGTGGGTTTTAACGTGTATGACCGTTTTTACCCCCCGCCGTGTAGGCAGCCATACTCCGTTTTCGGGGGTGTCCATGCTGGGTATGTTCTTGTTTCCATAACCCACCGAACGCTGACATGGATTACAGGATCTTTAACGTGCTTATTTTGACCTTCTGCTTGCCGTATACACACGAAGGGGGTTCAGACAAGAGCAGGTCTGCACGTATGTTGACATGGGATATCGGAAAAAATCTCCACCCTTTACCCACCAGGCGCCGTCACCGAGATTCAAACTCGGGACCCTCAGAATGAAAGTCCAATGCTTTAACCACTCAGCTATTGCGCACGTGAAGCTATTTTCACCCCTTCTTTCTTTCTTTCTTATTTTTTTTCCTTCTCACTCACGTGCAGTGTATCTTTGTTTTATTTAAGAGCACAAAGAGGGTTCCTTTCTTCCAAACGGACGTTTCTAAATTAATCAAGACCTTTCTGCTCAGAAAAAACAACAACAACATACAAACACAAAGGTATTCTCCTCACGACTAGGATCAAAACCATTTGTTGTACGCAGACCTGCAACAGACATTTTATCACATGATAGTTTTAAGGGAAGAAGTGAAATGGAAGTTGACATACGAAGTGATAAAACAAACACTCAAAAAGAGAGAGAGAGCTTTTTTTTTCCTTTGAATTTATGTCTGAAGAAGAAATTCTTGGCCAGGTCTCCCTCGCTCTGGATTCACACACACACACACACACACACACACACACACACACACACACGACCATGGATGGACTCACACACACATACACACACACACACACACACACATAGAAGGACTCACACACACACACACACACACACACACACATGGAAAGACTCACACACACACACACACACACACACACACATACACACACACATGGACGGACTCTCTCACACACATACACACACACACACACACACACACACACACACACACACACACACACACACACACACACACACACACACACACACACATGTTTGAATATGTATTTCTTTCTCAAAACATCGTACTGTGGACAGGTTGCCATTACATGAATATCCTCTTCGTTCCCTCTGGAAAATGCAGTTTTTGTCAAACTGTCTTTTTACTGCTGATGAACTTTAACTTCGTATGGTCCGGGTCTGAATTCAATAAAGATGACATGAATTCAGCAGTTGTAAGACCATATAACTATATACTATTTTTTTTCTCTGAATACAACAATGATTTAAAGGAACGGTATATTTGAGAGATATATACTTGTTTCTGGATACAACAATGATTTAAAGAAACGGTATGTTTGAGAGACAGACAGACAGAGACACAGAATCAGGTAAACACATCCTTTGTTCTGGATACAACAATGATTTAAAGAAGCGATATGTTTGAGAGACAGACAGAGACACAGAATCAGGTAAACACATCCTTTGTTCTGGATACAACAATGATTTAAAGAAGCGATATGTTTGAGAGACAGACACAGACACAGAATCAGGTAAATACATCCTTTGTTCTGGATACAACAATGATTTAAAGAAGCGATATGTTTGAGAGACAGACACAGACACAGAATCAGGTAAACACATCCTTTGTTCTGGATACAACAATGATTTAAAGAAATGGTATGTCCGAGAGACAGACACAGACACAGAATCAGGTAAATACATCTCTTTTTTTTCTTCTTCTGGATACAAGAATGATTCAAATGAACGGTATATTTGAGAGACAGACAGACAGAGACACAGAGTGGAGACAGACATTCATTCTCCCCCTCCCCCCCCCACCCCCAGCCCCCTC
>NC_134881.1:40659868-40662368 GCF_041734735.1 Babylonia areolata | reverse complement strand
TGTAGCTCACTGTAGCTGCGCAAAAGAAGTATTATTTTCACGGCTGGTTTTGGCTGTTAGCATCTTTCTTTTTCGTCACTAATGAATCCCGTGCATGTAGCTATCTTGTCTCAGGTTGGAAGTGATTTTGTTGTTGTTGTTGTTGGTGTTGTTCTTGTGGAAGTGATTTTGTTGTTGTTGTTGTTTTTCTTTCTTTCTTTATTTATTCTATTTATGTTTTTGAAATATATTCTTTTCTTAATTTCTTTTAGTGGCGGGATATCAAACAATTTTAAGTGTGCTGATTGACACCATCCGACTACACTTGCTCTCAGGTGTACTTGTGGTCGTAATCAAACGCATATGCACTTTCTCTCTCTCCTTCCCTACCTCCCTCACACACACACACACACACACACACACACACACACACATATTATGGCGACAACCACCACCACAATAACAACAGCAACACACACACACACACACACACACACACACACACACACACACACATATTATGGCGACAACCACCACCACAATAACAACAGCAACACACACACACACACACACACACACACACACACACACACACACACACATATTATGGCGACAACCACCACCACAATAACAACAGCAACACACACACACACACACACACACACACACATATTATGGCGACAACCACCACCACAATAACAACAGCAACACACACACACGCACACACACACACACACACACACACACACACGCATATTATGGCGACCACCACCACCACAATAACGACAACAGCAACACACACACACACACACACACACACAGACATGCACGCGCTTTGTCGTTGTTGCTATTGTTTGTTTCTTCTGAAACCGTGTCTCCTGTCGCTGAAATAATGTCCTTTTTTTCAGTTACAAGTCCTACGTCATAACCATGTAATACGTCATTTACTTAAATGAGGTCACATAAGTCATCATATAAACATTTGTCGTCCTATACTCCGGTTTTCCTCGCTTCAGCCATGTGTGATTTGATTTGATTTGATATGGATACTTGTATAGCGCCTATCCTCAGTCGGAGACCAAGCTCTAAGCGCTTTGCAAACAAGGGGAGGGAATTCGCACAACCGGCTGCCTACCTGGGAAGAGCCAGCTGACGGCTGCCATTGGGCGCTCATCATTCGTTTCCTGTGTCAGGTAATCCTGCAGTTTAGAATACTAAACTCAGGGGGCCGTTCAAATGAAAAAGTAGAGGTTGTTTTAGACTGACCTTGATGCGCTGAGTCGAATGCAACCCTCAGCTAAGCTCTACGGCCACTCCTTGTCAATGAAACAGAGACATAATAAATAGTAAACTCAGTCGGTCACTTCCCGAGCAACTATCGGCGAGCCATTTTGATTGCTGGTGACGTGGTGTTTACGTCATCAACTTCTGTGTGTTTTCAGTAGAAACTGAAAGTAGAAATCTGTGGGTTTAAGACGGACAGCGATAGAGAGTGGTCTTATAGCTTAGCTGAGGGTTGCATTCGACTCAGCGCATCGAAGTCAGTCTAAAACACCTTCTACTTTTTCATTTTAACGGCCCCTGAGTTTAGTATTCTAAACTGCAGGATTACCCCTGTGTCATTCAATCAGATTTTCAGGCACGCACACATACACGCTCAGACAGACATGTAACATTTTACGTGTATGACCGTTTTTGTTTAGTTACCCCCGCCATGTAGGCAGCCATACTCCGTGTTCGGGGTCGTGCATGCTGGGTATGTTCTTGTTTCCACAACCCAAGCGAACGCTGACATGGATTACAGGATCTTTAACGTGCGTAATTGATCTTCTGCGTGCGTATACACAGGAAGGGGGTTCAGCGCGTGAATGGATACCTGACGTCGGTGTTTTGTAAGGTTATAACTGCCGTGAGAAGAGGACTGGACTCCGTTTTCCAATGCTGAGCAGATTGACATAACTTTACTACAATCGGGCCAACAGCAAACTGAGAGATGTGTTACCACAGGTTTCTCCACTGCAGTGGGAAATCATTTACAGCTTGCTCAAAAACCTTGTGAACTTCTTCTTCTTCTTCTTCTGCGTTCACTCGTATGCACACGAGTGGGCTTTTACGTGTATGACCGTTTTTACCCCGCCATGTAGGCAGCCATACTCCGTTTTAGGGGGTGTGCATGCTGGGTATGTTCTTGTTTCCATAACCCACCGAACGCTGACATGGATTACAGGATCTTTAACGTGCGTATTTGATCTTCTGCTTGCATATACACATGAAGGGGGTTCAGGCACTAGCAGGTCTGCACATATGTTGACCTGGGAGATCGTAAAAATCTCCACCCTTTACCCACCAGGCGCCGTCACCGTGATTCGACCTCGGGACCCTCAGATTGACAGTCCAACGCTTTAACCACTCGGCTATTGCGCCCGTCAAACCTTGTGAACGAACGGAGATAGTTACCACTATTTACTATTTGTTAATCATTTACAGCTTCGTCTTTTGTGAAGAACTGTGACACTCAAAC
>NC_134881.1:40642368-40654868 GCF_041734735.1 Babylonia areolata | reverse complement strand
TTTTACGATAACAGTGATAACACGCCAAAATGTACCCCCCTCCCCTGCCCCATACCCTCCCCCCACCCCACCCCCTCCCAACCCCTTTTCCTACGCTGTGATGTGTTCGTGAGGATTGCTTACTCTGAAAAAAAAAAGTATTCAGTTTGCTTTCCTACAATAAACTATACTCGTGAGGAACCTTCACGAAAGCAAAACAATTGTCTACTCGTGAGGAAGTTTAACAAGGGCAAACTGTACTGTTTTCCTAGCAAAACTATACTCACTGGAACTTTTACGAATGCAAACAGTGCTGTTTCCAGCAGAACTATTCTCGTGAAGAAGTTTTACGAAGGTAAACGTTATCACTCCAGGTAAAACTACAGTTGTTAAGAAGTTATACGTTGGCAAACATTACTATTCCCAGCCGAACTATATGCTCGAGGAGATTTTACGTTGGCAAACAATACTATTCCCATCACAATTTTATGCACGTGAGGAAGTTTTACGCGTGCAAAGAGTACTCTCACAGCGAAACTATATTCACGGGGAAGTTTGGTTGTTGTTTTTTTTCCCGCGGGCAAACATTTCTATTCTCAGCAAAAGAGCACTAGTGATGAAGTTCAACTAAGGCGTTCAGTACTGTTTCCCGCAAAACTGTATTTTTGAGAAAGTTTTCACCAGGAAAACAGTAACCTGAGTACAATCAAGCCTGAGGAACATGGCTGTGCGTGTAATGTAATATTAGATTCTGTCCACAACTCCACATTAGAGTCCTTCCAACCAACTCAATCCAAGATTTGATAATTAAATGGCAGTGTATAAGACTGTGGTTTGTTTCGTAAGGAAATTGATCTCTAATAAAGACGCCAAAATATGTGACTTCCCCCTGCAGAGCACTGAATAATCGGACTGTTGTCATGGATACAATAAAACAATGTTTACGTTTAAGTCTCTCTCTCTCTCTTTTATTTTTTATTTTATTAAATTAGTTATGTCCTTGTCTGTTTGAACTTTGGAAAATACTCCAAAAATTAGGATAATCTAGAAGAAAATTGACGACTGAAACTTTTTAAGCAAATGATTGCAAATTTAAGTGAGTTATTATAAACTGTATGAACAATAAATTCTACGTTAGACAAACTACGCCATACATTTGAATAAGTAAAAAATAAATGTAATCAATAGGAGAGCAGGGAATTGAGGCGGGGTAGAGGATGGGGTTGCCAAGTGTTACCTTGAGTATGTCTGGCGCTTTAAGTGCATTTGGCGTGTTACACTGTGCATTTGGCGTGTTGCACTTTGAGTGCATTTGGCGTGTTACACTTTAAGTGCATTTGGCGTGTTGCACTTTGAGTGCATTTGGCGTGTTACACTTTGAGTGCATTTGGCGTGTTACACTTTGAGTGCATTTGGCGTGTTACACTTTGAGTGCATTTGGCGTGTTACACTTTAAGTGTATTTGGCGTGTTACAATTACCTAGTTACCGTTTCAGAATTGACTGTCTGTCTGTTCCGGTTGGCTGACTGTATCTGATTGAGAAAACTTTTTATCAGTATTTCTGTTTGTTCATTTGACTTTGATGATGATGAAGATGATAGTCAAACATTCAGGTTACATGACGTTTATTCTCCCAAGTGTGCGTGCGTGTGTGCGTGTATGTGTATGTGTGTGTGTGTGTGTGTGTATGTGGTGTGTGTGTGTGTGTGTGTGTGTGTGTGTGTGTGTGTGTGTGTGTGTGTGTGTGCGTGCGTGCTCACACGGGCGTGTGTATATTATATGTGCGCGTGTGTATGTATATGTGCTTGTGTAGTGTATACGTGAAAGAGAGACAGAGTTGTTAGACAGAGGTTGACTGTTTTAGCGAACACAGTGCATGTCAGTAAAAACTGTAAACCTGTCGTTACTTCAGAGCAGACGTTTAGCTAGCAGGAATGGAAAGCGTATTTTGTTGAATGTATGTATGTACTCACTTTATGTTTTGCTTTCGTGTTGTTGTCTCCTTGATTTGTTGAACAAGAAGTGATGAAATAAATTTTATTGTGCTTCCCGACGCGTGTTAAACTCGTTGTTCTTTTCATTAGTGTGGTGTTTATTATTGTTGTTGTTGTTTTCATTTTCATTAGTGTGGTGTTTATTGTTGTTGTTTTTCTTTTCATTAGTGTGGTGTTTATTGTTGTTGTTGTTGTTGTTTTCATTTTCATTAGTGTGGTGTTTATTATTGTTGTTGTTGTTTTCATTTTCATTAGTGTGGTGTTTATTGTTGTTTTTCTTTTCATTAGTGTGGTGTTTATTCTTGTTGTTGTTGTTGTTTTTCTTTTCATTAGTGTGGTGTTTATTGTTGTTGTTGTTGTTTTTCTTTTCATTAGTGTGGTGTTTATTGTTGTTGTTTTTCTTTTCATTAGTGTGGTGTTTATTGTTGTTTTTCTTTTCATTAGTGTGGTGTTTATTGTTGTTGTTTTTCTTTTCATTAGTGTGGTGTTTATTGTTGTTTTTCTTTTCATTAGTGTGGTGTTTATTGTTGTTGTTGTTGTTTTTCTTTTCATTAGTGTGGTGTTTATTATTGTTGTTGTTTTTCTTTTCATTAGTGTGGTGTTTATTGTTGTTGTTGTTGTTTTTCTTTTCATTAGTGTGGTGTTTATTGTTGTTGTTGTTGTTTTTCTTTTCATTAGTGTGGTGTTTATTGTTGTTGTTTTTCTTTTCATTAGTGTGGTGTTTATTGTTGTTGTTTTTCTTTTCATTAGTGTGGTGTTTATTGTTGTTGTTGTTGTTTTTCTTTTCATTAGTGTGGTGTTTATTGTTGTTGTTTTTCTTTTCATTAGTGTGGTGTTTATTGGTGTTGTTGTTGTTTTTCTTTTCATAAGTGTGGTGTTTATTGTTGTTGTTTTTCTTTTCATTAGTGTGGTGTTTATTGGTGTTGTTGTTGTTTTTCTTTTCATTAGTGTGGTGTTTATTGTTGTTTTTCTTTTCATTAGTGTGGTGTTTATTGTTGTTGTTGTTTTTCTTTTCATAAGTGTGGTGTTTATTGTTGTTGTTTTTCTTTTCATTAGTGTGGTGTTTATTGTTGTTGTTGTTTTTCTTTTCATTAGTGTGGTGTTTATTGTTGTTGTTGTTGTTGTTGTTGTTGTTTTTCTTTTCATTGTTGTGGTGTTTGTTGTTGTTGTCTTTTTTCTTTTCCTGTCTGCTCGTACTATGTTGATCGTTATGGTAGTGTCTGTGACATGTTTGCCTCAGAGAAGAAGAGAGAGATAGAGAGAGTCTGTGTGTGTGTGTGTGTGTGTGTGTGTGTGTGTGTGTGTGTGTGTGTGTGTGTGTGTGTGTGTGTTATTTTCGTGTACGTGACTCCTTAATTATATCAAAACCGAAAACGAAACTAGACGTGATCAAAACTGAACAGGAATCTGTCCTCCACTGATACATAAGATGCTGACCCTCTTTACAATCATGGTCAGGATGAGCATGGCCTTTTTTCCTTGTTCGCAGCGGGTTTCGTGTGCCAGTGACAACATCACTGGCTCTTAGCACTCTTCGCAGGAGCAGGATTTGGAATAACAGTGACGGGCGCAATAGCCGAGTGGTTAAAGCGTTGGTCTCTCAATCCGAGTGTCCCAGATTCGAATCTCGGTAAGACGCCTGGTGGGTAAAGGGTGGAGATGTTGTTGGGTTTTTTTGTGTTGTTTTTTTTCGATCTCGCAGGTCAACATAATTATGTGCAGACCTGTTTGTGCCTGAACCCCCTTCGTTTGTATACGCTAAGAGAAGATCAAATACGCAACGTTGATGATCCTGTAATCCATGTCAGCGTTCGGTGGGTTATGGAAAAACAAGAACGAACGAACCCAGCATGCATACCTTAGACAATGGAGTATGGCTGCCTACATGGAGGCTAAAAACGGTCATACACGTAAAAGCCCACTCGTGTACATACGAGTGAACGTGGGAGTTGAAGCTCACGAACGAAGAAGAAGAAGTGTAACAGCACTCTCTCACGTTGCCTTGCTTCTGCTCTTCACTGGGTCTTCACATATGTCCCCATTGGAGGACATCCGCAGTATAAAGGCCGCGTGTCTTTGGCAGCTATCGTTTTAGGACCAACGCCTCGACCACACCACCTTTCACGGAAAAGTATCACAGCCACGAACAACTTGACCTGCAAGGCGAAATGCCAGCAGATCGTTAAACTCAACACTACGTTTACACGGGGGGGAGGTCAGTTTCAGGCAGTTATCGTCTTGGCCAGAAACGAGGAACCGGGCGGAGGTGCTTTAACTCACTCAGTACGGCCAGTCCTCTCTTCTCCTCTACACAGACCCCTCGGACGTCCAGTGGGTGTCTCAATGACCCAACCTTTAGCTTCTGTCGTCAGAATTGTGGTATTCTTTGTCAACATTCACCTTTTCAGTATAAGAGCTTTCCGCTTGCAATATTTTGATGGTGGTAACTGGAGTGAAACGCTGTTAACGTCGTCTCTTTCGCCGTTCGTATGGAGAGAGTTAAACTCAACACTACGTTTACACGGGGAGGAGGTCAGTTTCAGGCAGCTATCGTCTTGGCCAGAAACGAGGAGCCGGGCGGGGGTGCTTTAATGGGTATCTGGGGACGGGGAATTTAAAAAAAAAGGGGGGGTGGGGTGGGGAGTGGTACGTGTATGGAGAGGGGAAGGAGAGAGTTAATGGTGTAGGATAAATTGTTCAGCTGCTGATGCTTCTATCTTATCTCTTCTTCTTCTTCGTTCAGGGGCTGCAACTCTCACGTTCACTCGTATGTACACGAGTGGGATTTTACGTGTATGACCGTTTTTACCCCCGCCATGTAGGCAGCCATACTCCGCTTTAGGAGGTGTGCATGCTGGGTATGTTCTTGTTTCCATAACCCACCGAACCCTGACTTGGATTACAGGATTTTTAACGTTGCGTATTTAATCTTCTGCTTGCGTATAAACACGAAAGGGGTTTCAAGCACAATCACGTCTGCACATATGTTGACCTGGGAGATCGGTAAAATCTCCACCCTTTACCCACCAGGCGCCGTAACCGACATTCGAACACGGGACCCTCAGATTGAAAGTCCAACGCTATAACCACTCGGCTAATGCGCCCGTCGCTTCTATCTCACAACTTCTCGTCATAAAATGTAAACGTAAAGTTCAGAAATGGAAGGAAGGGTTGGGTTGTCGGGAAAGGGAGGCTGCTGTCTTGTAACCAGAAACGTGGAGAGACTGGTGGGATCGTTCTGGGAATCTGATACGAATATATATATATATATATATATATATATATATACATATATATATATATATATATATATATATATATATAATAAAAACCCAAGACATTTTGTGTAAGAGGAGACACAAGGCATAAGACGGGGGGAGAAGCGGGAGTGATTTATTCAGCCCACAATGTCAGCCCCACTTTGCAATTTCTCTTACGTCATGAAACATAAACAACAAACACAAAGCTAAAAAAAAAAAATGAGAAGGAAGGGGTACCCCCCGAAAACGGAGTATGGCTGCCATCATGGCGGGGGTGTGAAAACGGTCATGCACGTAAAAGCCAACTCGGGGGACATACGAGTGAACGTGGGAGTTGCAGCCCACCACCGAAGAAGAAGAAGAAGAAGAAGAAAAAGAATGACTTCCAGCGCCAGAACAGAACAAGTTTGGATATAGTCGTGCAGCAGGAGTCGTGTTGCGCGGTTTGTAAAAAAATTGTCGTTTTTCACACACACACACACAGACACACACACACACACACACACACACACACACACACACACACACACAACCAACCAAAACCAAATAAACAAAGAGCGTCAAGTTAATCAAAACTGTACAAGATAATAAGAAAATATAATGATATCCAAATTAAGAAGAAGGAAGGGGTTGGAAATGGGAATTAAAAGGGATTGCATCGTCTTAGGCAGGAAAGAGGGAGGCTGGTGGGTACGAATGGGGTATATGAAAAAAAACAAAAACAAACAGGGCATTGCGTATGAAAAGAGGGAGAAGAGCTATATAAGGCGTTTGTGGGAGGGTGGGATAGGGGTAGAGGAGGTGGGGGGGGGGCTGTATTCAGCCGACGCCACTCTTACTTTGTATCTTCTTTATTACGTTATATAAAACGAAAACAAACACAAATTTGGAAAGGGGAGGTAGGGGGGATAAGAGACGGAAAAGGAAGGGAGGTGATGCTCAACTGTCTCCACTCTCCCTTACATTAAAAAAAACAACCCAACTTTCCCCAACTTTGCTCTCTCTCTCCCTCCCTCTCTCTCTGTCTGTCTGTCTGTCTCTATCTCTCTCTCTCTCTCTCTCTCTCTCTCTCTCTCTCTCTCTGCCTCTCTCTTTCTCTCTCGTTCACTCACACACGTTGACATTTATTGACTTCACCAAGGCTTTCGATCCTGTCAAGCTTGACAAGTTGATGGCTCAAACTTCTATAAAAAAAAAAAAAAAAAAAAAAAAATTTAAAAAAAGGAGACGTGGTGGGAGGGGGCGGGAGAAGAAGAAAAAAAGGGAAAGAAAAAGAAGCTGATCTTCCTTCTTCCTTCCTTCCTCTTCCCCCTCCCAGGAAGAAATAAAGCAGTGTCTGATCTCCTTTCATCGTGACATGCAGTCTGATTTGATGGAGAGTCGCCAGATTCCCCCCCTCAGGCCATTGTCATCTGATTGACGCAGGGCTGTGTGCTGATCCCTGCTTTGTTCGGCATTTTCTTCTTCTTCTTCTTCTTCTTCTTCTTCTTCTCCTGCTGCTGTTGCTGTCCTAAATGGTGTTTACTTGCACTGCAGATTAACTGGCAGGAAGGCTCGCTCAACGGCCGAGTGGTTAAAGCGTGAGGCTTTCAATCTGCGGCGACTTGAGTTCAAATCGCGTGTCGTGGTGCGTCCTAGGTAAAGGGTTGAGAATTTCCCGATTTTTCCCACGTCAGCAGCTATGCAGACCTGCTGGTGTATGAATTTCCTTTGTGGGTATACGCATGAAGCAACGTTGGCCTAGAGGTAACGCGTCCACTTAGGAAGCAAGAGGAATCTGAGGGCACTGGTTCGAATCCCATAGTCGCCGGTATTTCCTACCCCTCCACTAGACTTTCAGATGAGACGATAAACCGAGGTCCCGTGTACAGCATGCACTTAGCGCACGTAAAAGAACCCATGGCAACAAAAGGGTTGTCGTGGCAAAAGTCTGTTTTAAGATCCACTTCGATAATTTAAAATAAAAAAAGAAGAAAAAGGGTGGCGCTCTCTGGGGAGAGTAGTCCGAATTTCACACAGAGAAATCTGTTGTGACAAAAAAGAGTAATACAATAGAATAGAATACAACACAATACAATACAACAGAATACAACACAATACAATACAATACAACACAACACAACACAATACAATACAATACAATACAATACAATACAATACAATACGATACAATACGATACAATACAACACAACACAACACAACACAACACAACACAATACAATGCAATGCAATGCAATGCAATGCAATGCAATACAATACAATACAATACAGTAGTTGAATATCCTGCAACCCGAGTCAGCGTTTGGCAGGTTATGGAACCTTTATGATTTACTTTCGATATCATCTTCTTCTAGATCTTTTTACACCCGGCTGTTGATTCCAGAGTGAGTTGACAAGTCCCTGAAGGGGCACACACACACACACACACACACACACACACAGAGAGAGAGAGAGAGAGAGAGAGAGAGAGAGAGAGAGAGAGCGGTAAGCACTCTTTCTCCAACCTCGTAGAAATCGTACGTGTAATCATATCATCTCCCACTTTTCCTCTTTAGTCACATTAGATTGATATAGAAATCAAATGTCGAAATCGATTACAACAAACAACCAAACAAACTATACCTGAGTCTCAACTTTTGTTTAGACAAATATAGTGAACAGGACGGCCTCGATTTCGAAGCGAATTTTACCCAGCATTTCTACTGATAGCGAGTAAACACATACACACACACACAGTGTTGATATCGAAGATGTTCGAACCCAGAACCTTATCTGTTCTTAGCTGACCACTTCACCGCGGAGCGTGGTTAATAATAATAATAATAATAATAATAATAATAATAATAATGGATACTTATATAGCACACTATCCAGAAATCTGCTCTAGGTGTTTTACAAAAACGCTTTTGATAACATAAAACATAAAATCTATGTTACATACACACACCAAAATGTGACCACACACACACACACACACACACACACACACACACACACACACACACACACACACACACACACACACACACACACACACACACACACACACTGCATACATACATTTAAACATACATGTGTATCTAACAGCTACCCTAACACATACGCACACATAGGCAGGCACAAACTTACATAAACACACGCACACACAATACACATTCATATACATGCATGTAATTATGTACACATACATATGTATACACACATAGTCAAGCACACCTAACGAAAAGGAAGTGGACCTGCCACAATTGAACTTATTGCTGAGGGAAAAGGTGAGTTTTGAGACGAGATTTAAAAGATGCGAGGGAATCAGAATGACGGAGGTTATCAGGGAGCTTGTTCCACGTCTTTGGCGATTGAAAAGAAAACGATCTGACGTGAGGTATCCTGAGAAGTCGAGTATCATAGGAAGAACGGAGCTGGCGAGACGGGGTATAGAGAATGCGATGATTTTCTTTTTCCAGCTGTGTGTACGAAATGAATATTAACATGTTGATGAAGATTGTTTTTATACAAGATGTAGATAAATCGAATGATAAGCGATTCCTCTTTTCCCTTCACTGCCGACGCCGTTTGAAGACACGTCTGATTCGTGTCATACAAAATGATCTAAGGGAAGCAATTCATTCAATGTTGGAGTTCTTAACAGTTGTATCCCATTACCATGAAAGTGTCCCCGTCACAAATCAGAGGATTCAACTGCTTCAACGTGCTAAAAGCATAAGAAAGGGCGAGAGCTTCTCTTAAATCTGAAAAAAAAGATCAGGGAATGGAGTGAAACTGTATACATAGAAAAAGAAACATAGATATATTTATTTTTCCTTGGGCTAGTTGTGATGTCGTTCACCACTGAGCAGAATTCGAAGGACCTGTGTATCAGTTTGAACGCTGTGACGCCATCTTGGAATAGACACCAGTGAGAAACCTAGATCTGAAACTCTCTGTGTAAAAAGAAATAAGATAAAATCGATCGAAACAAACTTATTTTTTAATGGAAAAATAACTAAAGTTTCAGCAGAAGTGTTGATTGAAATGTCTCACAAGAGCCCTGGCCTGTGTCTGTGTTGACAAAATGAATGGGTGTGTTTCCACATCCCTTTGCTTTAACTCTCTCCATACGAACGGCGAAAGAGACGACGTTAACAGTGTTTCACCCCAGTTACCATCATCAAAATATTGCAAGCGGAAGGCTCTTATACTGGAGAGGTGAATGTTGACAAAGAATACCACAGTTCTGTCGATGGAAGCTAAATGTTGGGTCATTCAGACACCCACTGGACATCCGAGGGGTCTGTGTAGAGAAGAAGAGAGGACTGGCCGTACTGAGTGAGTTAAAATGGAGTTGTCGAGCTGAGTTGATAGGTCTTCCAAAAACCGTGACAGCTTTTTTTCTTTCTTTCTTTTTTTTCCCCTGTAAAATATTCTGTGCCATATCAGTGGTTTCTGCTCACACAGAAATCTCTCTCAATCATCCACACAGGACCCCGCGGAGACTTTTGGTATTGTATCGCATTGCATTTGATTGGATTGTATTGCATTGTATTGCATTTGATTGGATTGCATTGCGTTGTATTGCATTTGATTGCGTTGCATTGCATTGTGTTGTGTTGCATTGGACTGGATTGCATTGTATTGTATTTGATTGCATTGCATTGTATTGCATTTGATTGCGTTGCATTGCATTGTGTTGTGTTGCATTGGACTGGATTGTATTGCATTGTATTGCATTGCATTGAATTGCATTGTATTGGATTGGATTGCATTGCATTGGATTGCACTGGATTGGATTGGATTGTTTTGGATTGAATTGGATTGTATTGTGTTGCATTCTGTTGCATTGTATTATATTGATTTGCATTGCATTGTATCTCAACATATTTCTCTGTGTTAAGTTCGGGCCGATGTCCCCCAGGGAAAGCACTTCGCTACAGTGAAGTACCACTCTTTTCTTCTGCCCGTAAGTATACATGTAGTTTTTCCTATCAAGGTTGATTTTCTATATTTATTTGTCTATTTATTCATTTGCTTATTCATTTATTTATTTATCTATTTACTTGTTTCTTTGTTGGTGTTTGTTGCCAGAGACAACCTTAGTTGCTATGGGTTCTTTTACGTGCGCTAAAAAGTGCGCGGTAAAACTGGTACGAACCGAAAAACCCGCTTTGAGCTGCCACAAACCAGTTTCTGTTGTTGTTGTTTTAACTGCAAACAGGAGATGGCTGTTTGTCCCTATCGGGTTCACACAGATTCATTGTTTATCTAAAATAATGTTGGTTATCTTTTCGATGAGTATTTGACTTTCACACCAACAGCAGACGATTAAACACACACACACACACACACACACACACACACACACACACACACACACGTGATATAGATTCTGCATCACCCAAGTATGGAAAGTAAAGAAGGACTTCAATCTTCTGCAGCCTGTCTTCTCCCTTTGGGGAGGTCGAACACTATACTTTTCTTCACTTCACTTTCACTTGTCCCTTAGTCTGGAGTGACAGATAACCTGTCAACCACATTCCTTCATCTGGATGACCGTTGAGGCACCACAGATAACCTGTCAACCACATTCCTTCATCTGGATGACCGTTGAGGCACTACAGATAACCTGTCAACAACTTCCCTCTATCTGGATGACCGTTGAGGCACTACAGATAACCTGTCAACCATTTCCCTCTATCTGGATGACCGTTGAGGCACCACAGATAACCTGTCAACCCTATTCCTTCATCTGGAGTTACCGTTGAGGCACCACAGATAACCTGTCAACCACATTCCTTCATCTGGATGACCGTTGAGGCACCACAGATAACCTGTCAACCACATTCCTCCATCAGGATGACCGTTGAGGCACCACAGATAACCTGTCAACCACATTCCTTCATCTGGATTACCGTTGAGGCACCACAGATAACCTGTCAACCACATTTCTCTGTCTGGATGACCGTTGAGGCACCACAGATAACCTGTCAACCACATTCCTTCATCTGGATGACCGTTGAGGCACCACAGATAACCTGTCAACCACATTCCTTCATCTGGATGACCGTTGAGGCACCACAGATAACCTGTCAACCACATTCCTTCATCTGGAGTTACCGTTGAGGCACCACAGATAACCTGTCAACAACTTTCCTTCATCTGGAGTTACCGTTGAGGCACCACAGATAACCTGTCAACCACATTCCTCCATCAGGATGACCGTTGAGGCACCACAGATAACCTGTCAACAACTTTCCTTCATCTGGAGTTACCGTTGAGGCACCACAGATAACCTGTCAACAACTTTCCTTCATCTGGAGTTACCGTTGAGGCACCACAGATAACCTGTCAACAACTTCCCTCTATCTGGATGACCGTTGAGGCACCACAGATAACCTGTCAACAACTTCCCTCTATCTGGATGACCGTTGAGGCACCACAGATAACCTGTCAACCACATTCCTCCATCTGGATGACCGTTGAGGCACCACAGATAACCTGTCAACCACATTCCTTCATCTGGATGACCGTTGAGGCACCACAGATAACCTGTCAACCACATTCCTTCATCTGGATGACCGTTGAGGCACCACAGATAACCTGTCAACCACATTTCTCTGTCTGGATGACCGTTGAGGCACCACAGATAACCTGTCAACCACATTCCTTCATCAGGATGACCGTTGAGGCACCACAGATAACCTGTCAACAACTTCCCTCTATCTGGATGACCGTTGAGGCACCACAGATAACCTGTCAACCACATTCCTCCATCAGGATGACCGTTGAGGCACCACAGATAACCTGTCAACAACTTTCCTTCATCTTGAGTTACCGTTGAGGCACCACAGATAACCTGTCAACCACATTCCTCCATCAGGATGACCGTTGAGGCACCACAGATAACCTGTCAACAACTTTCCTTCATCTGGATGACCGTTGAGGCACCACAGATAACCTGTCAACAACTTCCCTCTATCTGGATGACCGTTGAGGCACCACAGATAACCTGTCAACCACATTCCTCCATCAGGATGACCGTTGAGGCACCACAGATAACCTGTCAACAACTTTCCTTCATCTGGAGTTACCGTTGAGGCACCACAGATAACCTGTCAACAACTTCCCTCTATCTGGATGACCGTTGAGGCACCACAGATAACCTGTCAACAACATTTCTCTATCTGGATGACCGTTGAGGCACCACAGATAACCTTTCAACGACATTCCTTCATCTGGATGACCGTTGAGGCACCACAGATAACCTGTCAACA
>NC_134881.1:40629868-40632368 GCF_041734735.1 Babylonia areolata | reverse complement strand
ATGAATGAATTGATTGATTGATTGATTGGATGATGAATGAATGAATAATCATTTAACTGATGATGATTGGATGATTGAATGAATGGGTTTAATCAGTTCATTTGTTAACTAGTTAATGAATGAGTCAATCAACTAATCACTCGATTGATTAATTAATTAATAGATATAAGCTACACCACATCTGCTGAGAACAAAGGGGGAGAGGAGCATAAACCTGAATGCGTTGGTCAAACTCAGCGAGCCTACCCCTGGGTCTGTGTGTAAAACATAGACACCAACCTGAATAAGGCAACAGAACAACAAAACAGAGTTTCAGTTTCAGTAGGTCAAGGAGGCGTCACTGCGTTCGGACAAATCCATATACGCTACACCACATCTGCCAAGCAGATGCCTGACCAGCAGCGTAACCCAAAGCGCTTAGTCAGGCCTTGAGAAAAAAAAAGAAAAAGAAAAAAAAGGTGAATAAATAATAGATACGCTTACATAAATAAATAAATAAATAAATAATAATTATGATATAAAAAAAAGGTAGTAGTAATGGTAATAATAAAAAAATAATAATAAGAAGAAGAATAACAATAATAATAATAAATAAATAAATAATACAACAATGATGAAAGCAAATAAATGTAAAACATGAAGACACACATTCACACATACACCCACACATGCATAACAGATATGCACCAAACATGCAGTTTCACAGCACAGTCAAATACATATAAACGTACATGAGCTCCAACACACACACACACACACACACACACACACACACACACACACACACATTACCCTGCACCTCCTCTACCCACCTCCTCTTTTACAGGCAGCCTACAAGTTTCAGAACAAAACAGAACAAAACGAACAAATAAACAAATACATTAGAATGTGTGTGGTTCGTCCGTCGGGATCGACGAGGACCATCTAGTCATCCTGGGGGTGGGTGGGTTGGGCTCCGTGGGTGCGCAGATGACTGGTCAGGCCAATCCGCGCCCGGAACGTTCTGACGCAGTGTGGACAGGGGATGGTGGCGGCTGTCGGGGACTTGCTGGCACTGCTTTTCCTGGCCTGTCTGCGTTGCTCTGCTGGAGCGATTCTGTTGGCCTCACAGGATTTGGCGCCTTTATGGACAGCTGAACGCCACTTTGGTCTGTCCATTGCATTCAGCTCCCATGTGTCGTGGCTGATGTTGAAGGCCTTCAGAGAAGCTTTCAGAGTGTCTTTGAAGCGCTTCTTTTGGCCTCCATGGGAGCGCTTGCCATGTTGGAGTTAGAATACAGTTAAGTACAAAGACACGTAGAAGGCAAATGACTTAAATAAACAAAGCACGAACTTCTTCTTCTTCTTCTTCTTCTGCGTTCGAGGGCTGCAACTCCCACGTTCACTCGTATATACTTGAGTGGGCTTTTACGTGTATGACCGTTTTTAACCCGCCAAGTAGGCAACCATACTCCGCTTTCGGTGGTGTGCATTCTGGGTATGTTCTTGTTTCCATAACCCACCGAACGCTCACATGGAGTACAGGATCTTTAACGTGCGTGTTTGATCTTCTGCGCTGCTTGCGTACACACGCGAAGGGGGTTCAGGCACTGGCATAATTATGTTGACCTGGGAGATCGCAAAAAAAATCTCCACCCTTTAACCACCAGGCGCCGTCACCGAGATTCGAACCCTGGACCCTCAGTCCAACGCTTTAACCACTTGGCTATTGCGCGCGTCATAAAACACGAACAACAAGAGAGCCAAGGCTTTCAAGACTCACTTGTGATACACTTTAAAACAAGAGAGGCAAGGCCTTCAAGACTCACTCGTGGTACACTTTAAAAAAAAAATTAAAAAAAACCAACTAATCGTTAAAATGTGTTCTGTATTTGTTATTACAAAGCTTCGGGTTAAAACAAAAAAAAAAGAAAAAAAGAGTCCTGTTTGCAGATTCGAACCCCGCGTGTTCGGATGAGAAGAAACCGTCTTATCCATTACACTATCGTGGCTCCTCAATTGGCGTTCAAAAATAAAATATTTAAACATGCTTTTTTAAAGGGCGATAAATCGATTGCGGTATTCGCAGTGAGAACGCTGCTTAAATCATATTATTCTGGTGTATCTTGGGCTTTCAAAAAATCTTTAAGGGAAATTAAAAATTCTTTTTAAGTCCGCGGTAAAGGAGACGTGGCTATCGCCGCAATCACACTGCAACATTTAGCCGTTTTCTCTGGATCTAGATCTACATAGATGTACAAGTTTAGTTACATCGGGTTGACACGGTCGATTCAATTTCTCTTTTATGTTCATTCTAGTTTTATAGTTTTAAAGTTCATATGAAAATTGAGTATTTTGTTAAACTAATAACATGTTGAGCCAAGTACAAGTACTTCTAAACGTCGTATGAAGTAAAAAGGACTTCATTTTGAGAAAAATCAAGACTGGAAATTTTTGCTTTTCATCAATTCAAGGGTATTAACTCATGGTTTATTATTTCTAACTGTGAATTCCGACTGTT
>NC_134881.1:40589868-40617368 GCF_041734735.1 Babylonia areolata | reverse complement strand
GTGTGTGTGTGTGCGTGCGCGCGCACAGAAAGAACGAGAGAGAGAGAGACGCTTTGGCATTTTAATGTCATTGGTCATGAGGTTCTCATGACAAAGGTTTATGCGTCAACAAAATTCCATCGCATAACAAAACATTAGAACAACAGAATGGATAGAGTGAAAGCAAATATTGAAACAAAACATAGTCTATAATACAACATCCATGCAAATGTTCTACAATTAATGGCTTTGGTGCCTTGCTCACGGAATGGACAAACAAGCAGACTAACGAACAAGAACAAAAATGTCATGTACGGTGAATGTGTGGGTGGGCGGATGGGAAGTATATATGTGTGTGTGTGTGCATGTGTGTGTGTGTGTGTGTGTGTGTGTGTATGTGTGTGTGTGTGTGTGTGTGTGTGTGTGTGTGTGTGTGTGTGGTGTGTGTGTGTTTATGGAGTTGGGGTGGAAGTGTTTGCTTGTGCGTGTGTGTGAATGTGTACACGTGCGAACTTGCGAAGAGAAAAAGTGTGTGATTTGCGAGCTTGCGCATATAGCATGTATATGCTTGGAGAGTATCTGTTGTAAGAATGAAGCCTGAGAGAATCTCTGTCCTAATCCTATTCAAGTGCATGCTTGGAGAGTATCTATTTTAAGTGTCTATCCTGTGAGAATCTCTGTCCTAATCCCATTCAAGTGAATGCTTGGAGAGTATCTATTTTAAGCGTTTATCCCGAGAGAATCTCTGTCCTAATCCTGTTCAAGTGCATGCTTGGAGAGTATCTATTTTAAGCGTTTATCCTGTGAGAATCTCTGTCCTAATCCTATTCAAGTGCATGCTTGGAGAGTATCTATTTTAAGTGTTTATCCTGAGAGAATCTGTCCTAATCCTATTCAAGTGCATGCTTGGAGAGTATCTATTTTTAAGTGTTTATCCTGAGAGAATCTCTGTCCTGATCCTATTCAAAGTGCATGCTTGGAGAGTATCTATTTTAAGCGTTTATCCTGTGAGAATCTCTGTCCTAATCCTATTCAAGTGCATGCTTGGAGAGTATCTATTTTTAAGTGTTTATCCTGTGAGAATCTCTGTCCTAATCCTACTCAAGTGCATGCTTGGAGAGTATCTATTTTTAAGTGTTTATCCTGAGAGAATCTCTGTCCTGATCCTATTCAAAGTGCATGCTCGGAAAGTATCTGTTTTAAGAATGGAGCTTGTAAGATTCTCTGTCCTAATCCTATTCAAGTGCAGGCTTGCAGAGTATCTTTTATAAGATAGCGGAGTCTGTGAGGACACCAGTTCTGTCCTGATCCTGATCAACCAGCACGTGGAACCAGTGCCAGTGCCTGTATATTAGGCTCTGGGGATTTCTCTCTGATACAATAAATTCGCACACTGATGATAGGAAACATGATAAAAGTCAACGGCTTGCATTGATTGATACCTGGGGACGAGCATGAAATATTAATTCATACTGCCGGCATCTTTGCGCACTCATTAATCTGCGTGCATACATTATGGATCACGCACACACACACACACACACACACACACACACACACACACACACACACACACACACACACACACACACCTTCTCCCAGTATCTAGCGTTATCTTCGCCACACGCCTATAACGATCTTTGTGTGTGTGAGCGCATGTTCCTCAAAGAACATGGTGTCCCATTCGTGAAGGTATCAGGCCCACATCACTGACTGATTGACTGATTTATTTAGTTTGATATTCAACACAGAGAGATCAGTTTCAGTTTCAGTTTCAGTAGCTCAAGGAGGCGTCACTGCGTTCGGACAAATCCATATACGCTACACCACATCTGCCAAGCAGATGCCTGACCAGCAGCGTAAGCCAACGTGCTTGTCCAGGCCTTGAGACAGAGAGAGAGAGCGAGAGAGAGAGAGAACTCAGAACTCAGAAATGTTTTAATTTACATCGGCCTTGGGTCACAAATCAAAAGGAGAGCTTGGGTCGGGAAGGGGACAAAACAAAGATTCATTCAGGTACATCCTGCGTGCACAGGAATTGTCGACATTCAAAAACGAGGGGGAGAGAGAGAGAGAGAGAGAGAGAGAGAGAGAGAGAGAGAGAGAGAGAGTTTGATTCATTTGAATGCTAATGAGTTCTGTATGACTGAGTGTTTGTTTCTTCTTCTTCTTCTTCTTCTTCTCTTCTTCTTCTTCTTCTTTTCTTCTTCTTCTTCTTCTTCTTCTTCTTCTTCTTCTTCTTCTTCTATTCTTCTTCTTCTTTTTCTCCTTCTTCTCCTTCTTCTTCTTCTTCTTCTCCTCCCCTTCTTCTTCTTTTACTCCTTCTCCTTCTTCTCCTCCTCCTCCTTCTTCTTCTCCTTCTTCTTCTTTTTCTCCTTCTCCTTCTTCTTCTCCTTCTTCTCCTCCTCCTCCTTCTTCTTCTTCTTCTCCTTCTTCTTCTTTTTCTCCTTCTCCTTCTTCTCCTTCTTCTTCTCCGATCGTGGTCTGCAACTCCCACGTTCACTCGTATATTACACGAGTCGGCTTTTACGTGTATGACCGTGTTTTTTTTTTACCCCACCATGTAGGCAGCCATATTCCGTTTTCAGGGGTGCGTGTTTTGTTTTGAATACGAGTTCTAATCTAGATCATGTTATTTAACAAAGCCCTCCAAATCAAACTAACTTACCTCAGTTAGCTCTCTCCATACGAACGGCGAAAGAGACGACGTAAACAGCGTTTCACCTCAATTGCCATCATCAAAATATTGCAAGCGGAAGGCTCTTATACTGAAGAGGTGACTGTTGACAAAGAATACCACAAATCTGACGACGGAAGCTAAAGGTTGGGTCATTCAGACACCCACTGGACATCCGAGGGGTCTGTGTAGAGGAGAAGAGAGGACTGGCCGTACTGAGTGAGTTAAGGCCAGTCAAATCAAATCATGTTACTTATACTACCCAGTTGACTTTACGGGTATCAGCCATCCCGGGAGAGTGAGGCAAAAGAAAGGAATGGTAGGGGGCTGGGGGGGGGGGGTTGGGTTTGTTAATCTAAGAATGACGTTAATTTAAGATGTGTGTGTGTGTGTGTGTGTAACGAAAATGCGTTTGTTTCGTTTTAGTGTATTTTGGGGGATGTTCGGGATTCGAACTCTGAACTATGATCCAACCTCTGTGTGTGTGTGTGTGTGTGTGCGTGCGTGTGTGTGTGTGTGCGTGTGTGCGCGCGCGCGCCTGCGCAGCGAAAATGACTTTGTTTCATTTTAGCGTATTGGGGGCCGGGGGAAGGGGGGGAGGGGGAGCGAGTGGGGGTTCCAGGATTCGAACTATGAACGATGTTACAACAGGACACCGCCGCTCCAGCAGCTTGAGTTAACTCACTCAGTACGGCCAGTCCTCTCTTCTCCTCTACACAGACCCCTCGGATGTCCAGTGGGTGTCTGAATGACCCAACCTTTAGCTTCCGTCGTCAGAATTGTGGTATTTTTTGTCAACATTCACGTCTTCAGTATAAGAGCGTTCCGCTTGCAGTATTTTGATGATGGTAATTGGGGTGAAACGCTGTTAACGTCGTCTCTTTCGCCGTTCGTATGGAGAGAGTTATTAAGCAGGCGACCCAACACATGGGTGTATGCTGGGTGGTCAGAGGAATCCGTCAGCCGAGGAAGATGACCTCTACTAAGATCGTACGCGAGCTTTAGAAGAAAAATGAGTAAATAAACAAATAAATAAGCAAATGAATAAATAAATAAATGAAAACATAAGATAAATAAGATTTTTTTTTAATTGTTTTTAACTCACGCACTGAGAGAGAGACTTTCAGATGTCTCCAACGACTCTTGAGTTTTGTTTGTGTGTGTTTCTTTTGATACTTTTCTTTTTCTCTTTTGATACTTCCACGATCCTCTCTCTCTCTCTCTCTCTCTCTCTCTCTCTCTCTCTCTCTCTCTCTCTCTCTCTCCACACACACACACACACACACACACACACACACACACACACAAGAAAACGGGATATATATATATATATATATATATATATATATATATATAAAGAGAGAGAGAGAGAGAATCACACAGACAAACAGACAGACAGACAGAAACGGTGAAGGGGATACTGCAACTGCAAGCATCTCAAGACCCGTAATTCTGTAAAAGGCAGCGCAGGCTGATTGAATTGCCTCCCTGGACAGAAGGACGGGTATAGGGAAGGGGGCAGGGGGGGGGGGGGGGAGAGAGGAGGAGGAGGAGGAGGAGAAACATATCCCAAGTGGTTATGACGGATGAGGTGCGAGCTTTGTGCCGCATGTCAGAATTAGTCCGTGCTTCCTTTCTAAGCAGTTCCATGCCGGTGAAGAGTGAACCCCCGCTCTGTGTACACATCAGTTCAGTTTTTCGGGAAGTGGCCGGGGAGTTCTCTCCCTTTCCTCCCACGCCTGTTGTCTGTCTGTCAACTATTGTCAATTATTCTCTCTCTCTCTCTCTCTCTCTCTCTCTCTCTCTCTCTCTCTCCCTGACGCTTGCGTCAGTGTGTGTATGCATGTGTGTGCACGGATGTGTGTGTGTGTGTGTGTGTGTGGAGGGGGGGGGGAGCGGGGGGGGGGTGGTGTTTTCTTCATTATGTATACAATTCTGCATGAAAACCTTTTCGTTTCATTTATGTGTGCGCTATTTGTAATAGATGTAGATTAGCAAGGACAGATTGGAAGAATAGGCAATGCCTAAAATCTTAATCCTTGAATTTAAAAAAAAAAACGTTTTGAGTTCTGAGTTCTGAGTCTCTCTCTCTCTCTCTCTCTCTCTCTCTCTCTCTCTCTCTCTCTCTCTCTCTCTCTGTCGCCTTTTCGAAGACACCAACGGTATACATCATACACCCTCATGATAATATAATTACACATGGGAGGAGGGGCATTAAGTAGGAGTTTAACTCACTCAGTACGGCCAGTCCTCTCTTCTCCTCTACACAGACCCCTCGGATGTCCAGTGGGTGTCTGAATGACCCAACCTTTAGCTTACGTCGTCAGAACTGTGGCATTCTTTGTCAACATTCACCTCCTCAGTATAAGAGCGTTCCGCTTGCAATATTGTGATGATGGTAATTGGGATGAAACGCTGTTAACGTCGTCTCTTTCGCCGTTCGTATGGAGAGAGTTAAAGTGCACGTCAAACAGTTTCTCTCAAGGCAAGCATGAATGTGCAGTGATGTCGGGTTAAAAAAACCAAAAAAACAAGTCCCCTAGCATTAATTGCAGAGTAATTTCCCCCCTTTTTTTTTACTATCTGCACCAAAACGTTTGCAAAATAAATAAAAATTCCATGCTTAGCAAAAGAAGTTCCTGTTTGAACAAAAAATTATAATAATGACTGCTCTTGTCGTTGGGTCAGCATATCAGATCAAAGTGCCAAGTTTAGAGAATACGAAAAATATAAATATAACAGTAAATGCAGTTTGCATATAATTAGGCTTCATTATTTTTGTTGTTTTGTACCCATCCCAGAGGTGCAATATTATTTTAAACAAGATGACTGGAAAGAACTGAATTTTTCCTATTTTTATGCCTAATTTGGTGTCAACTGACAAAGTATTTGC
The DNA here is from genome assembly GCF_041734735.1 of Babylonia areolata. Taxonomy (NCBI): domain Eukaryota; kingdom Metazoa; phylum Mollusca; class Gastropoda; order Neogastropoda; family Buccinidae; genus Babylonia; species Babylonia areolata. The sequence continues at coordinate 40,611,819 of NC_134881.1, read as the reverse complement.
AGAGAAAATGTCAATGTTAAAGTTTACCACGGACACACAGACACACACACACACACACACACACACAACCGAACACCGGGTTAAAACATAGACTCACTTTGTTTACACAAGTGAGTCAAAAAAGTAAAATGCGAAGGTTGGGCAACCGACAAGATGATAATGGGATCCACGTACATGCGTACGCACACACACAGAGACACAGAGATCTGTGTTGGGGGGAGGGGGAAGGGGACTAGGGTGCGGGGGTATGTGGGAGGGGGGGGGAGGGGGGGGTCGTGAAGCAAGGTGAGAAGAAGAAAAAAAACATTAAACTCTTCAATTACAGAAACTCGATGTCTTTTGCCAGCAACATTACATGAAAAACAATGGTTTGTCAAAAGAAAATCGCACATACACACACACACACAAAATTTTTTTTTTAAATAATAATGGATAGTTATATAGCACACTATCCAGAAATCTGCTCTAGGTGCTTTACAAAAACGCTTTTGTTAACATAAAACATTACATCAATGTTACATACACACACCAAAATGTGACCACACACACACACACACACACAGCATTCATGTGTATCTAACAGCTACCCTAACACATACGCACACATAGGCAGGCACAAACTTACATAAACACAAAAGGGTCTTAGACATTCAGAATGTCTCACGAGAGAAGAATAACTGAATGCAGAAACAAATACAACACAAGAAACATCAACCTATGACATGTCGTCGGAAACTCCAAACATCGTCGGATGAAAACTAACAACCAGAAACAGAGAAGATACTAAAGAAAGCAACAACAACAACAAAAAATGTGGAAAGAATACATATAATAGAAAAGTGAGTGCTTATTCAAAGATATATGTTGATTGGAAATTAACGAACAATGAGGCCAGGAGATGAAATGATTAAACAAATAGTAAAGAGTGGTAACTCTCTCCATTCACAAGGTACACTACTTCAAGTCAGTGCTAATTAATTTCTTTGTTGGATTCCTTGTTTCATTTCGCTGGTTTTTGTGAATATATATATATATATATATATATATATATATATATATATATATATATATATTGTGTGTGTGTGTGTGTCTGTGAGTGTGTACTACTCAAACCATCACACGAATAAATGAATATAAACAAATATTTATTGATGTTTGTTTTTTTTATTCATTTTCTTGTTTAATTATATTTTTTCAAATAATTTAAATAAACAAATTTAATGAACACACAAAAAGTATACGAACAGAGCAAATTAAAAAAAAGATAAATAATTGAATAAAGTGATTAGATATGCTAATAGTTGTCCCATTGACGCCACAAAAAAGCATCCAACAAAATAGTGAAAGTGTATAATTTCAAATTTGGTGTCAGACTATTAAGGAAGAAAACAAAAACAGAAAAGAAAACCAAAAAGACAAATGTTTGTCAGGAGAAAGGTGGAGAGAGAGAGAGAGAGAGAGAGAGAGAGATAACAGAAGAATGAAAAAGTCTGAGAGAATGCTCGGAATCCTGATATGGAGAGAGGAGCTGGAGGTTGGTAGTTGTTTGTTGTTTGTTTTGTTTGTTTGTTGTTGTTGTTGTTTTTGTTGTTTGTTTGTGTGCGTCTGTGTGTGTGTGTGTGTTTTGTGTGTGACTATATCGTTAATGTACAGTATATTATATACATGGAGATGAAAAGAGAGAATTTTTGGTGGCACGAAGAGAGAGAGAGAGAGGCGAACTAGAGAACCCCCAATTTTTTTTATTTCAAGTCATGGTTACATTTAGGTTGCATGTGTTGCACACACATCTTAACTAATGGTGATACTAATGCATAATAATGGGATAATTGTTATAACGCACAATCCACCCCACCCATCCCTAACCCACCCATCCCCCCAAAAATAAGAAATCTAGGTTCAACGCACGGGATAAAATTCAAATAAGTTTACTAACAATCTTTCTTCTTCTTTTTTTTCTTCTCTTTTTTTTAAGCAAGAATCGACTAAAATCATGATGCTCATAGTTTTGATTCGAGTCTTACTTCTCTTTGTATTTTCTTTCGTTCTTCCTGCGTAGCAAACTGATTGTTCAATGCTAAGATTGCTTGTACATCCCGGACTTGATTCGAATCAAGGGAGTCCATGCTGGTTCCATACCCAGAAGCTGTCCAGTGGGAAAAGCACTCGATTAGGAAGCGAGGATGTCCGGTTCGAATCCCGCACGGAATAGATTTTTTTTTTTCTTTTCTTTTTTTTTTTAAGCTCCTCTCCTCTACTGACCTTGATCGTTCGCTTATTTATTTATAGTCTGTTTATCTAAGATGATGATATTAGACTGAAAATAAATGATATTATTATCATCATTTGGATTATTATCATTTCTATCATAATGATAATTGTTATTATTAATTAGAAATCGACGTTTCTGTATATTCGAATGAAAAGGGGGGGGGCGGTTGAGGTGGAGGGGAGCGGCTGGGGGGGAGGTGGAGAGGGAGGGCATGGAGGAGGGGACTCAGAAAGGAAGAGACAGACAGACAGACAGACAGACAGAGAGAGAGAACAGAATGTGGAAAAGACAGAGTACAAAATCTAAAAATGGAGAGGGTGAGTAAACCTTGAGTGTTAATCTAGGTGCTTGGAACGAGAAACCTAGGTCTTGTAAGCTGCACGCACTTGGCGCACGTGAAAGAACACACGGCAAGGGGTTTTCATAAGAGGCGAATCATTTCTCTAATCTGCAGATGGAAGATGAATTGTTTTAAGACCAAGTATGTCAGTAATGTTTCTTACATCTGTGGTGCTCACATAACAGCCGATCATATATTTTAACTTGCGATATGTTAAAAGTCTCGCATCCCTGAACTGGAATCATCTTCAGTGTTGACAATCTTCAGCAGTCCATTGTTAATGTATGACTTTTTCAACTCCTTGTTAAATAATCCAGATGGTTCGCTGTTATAGTTGTTAGTTTTTCATTAGAAAGATGTAATGTTGCTATGCTTTTAAAAAAACACACAAAAAAAACTTAAATCAATCATTTGTTTCTATATGTAACACACACACACACGCACGCACGCAACCACGCACGCACACACACTTTCACTTGCTCGCATGCGTACACAGTAATTTCTCTCCTTTCCAGCCAACCTTTTCTTTCTTTTTTTTTTTCTTTTTTTGTGTGCTGAAGCTTTAGGAAGATGATTTGATGGACATCTTGTGGCTTTGTGTGCATTACCAAATAATCACTTTCTAGTTCACTTTCTTTTGAGGTAACCATGATCCCATTTTGTTGTGATTTTCACGTGGATATGTGGAAGCATGCATGGTCATTGTTGTCTTTTCTGTTTTCGATCGTCTGGATGACATGGATTCCACTCTGGAATTTGAGGCTTTGTTTCTTTGAAGTGCTTGCTGAAATTAGGGTGGGGTGGGGGTCGGGGTGGGTGAGAAAGGGGGAGGGGAGGGGGGTGTTGAAGGTGATTCGGGGGGGTGGGGGTGGAGAGGGGGGAAGTGCTAGCATGAGATGCGTGTAAGGAACTTGTTTGTCAGGATCTCTTTCTCTTGTATCTGTCTGTGTTATTCTCTGCCTCTGTCTTTCTCTCTCTCTCTGTCTCTCTCTGTCTGTCTGTCTGTCTGTCTGTCTCTCTCTCTCTCTCTCTGTCTGTCTGTCTGTCTGTCTGTCTGTCTCATCCAACAAAAAAGGAATAATGCAAACAAACGAGAGAGAAAAAAAGGAAAACTGAAGGCTTATATCATCTGAATATCCTTTGTCAAAGACAGGAACAGTTATTTCACCTACAGCAGTAACTCCGATAAGAAAACGGAGGATGATGAGGATTCATTGCACATAAACTTTATGCGAGTTTGTGAATTCTTCAAACAAGTTTTGTTCGTGACTGAAAGATTGATTGATTGATGTGGATACTTATATAGCGCCTATCCTCGGTCAGAGACCAAGCTCTAAGCGCTTTACATACACGGGGACATTTGCACCACAGGCTGCCTACCTGGGTAGAGCCGACTGACGGCTGCCACTGGGCGCCGGCTCATCATTCGTTTCCTGTGTCATTCAATCAGATTTCAGACGCACACACATACACACTCAGACAGACATGTAACATTTTACGTGTATGACCGGGTTTTTTTTATTTTATTTACCCCGCCATGTAGGCAGCCATACTCCGTTTTCGGGGGTGTGCATGCTGGGTATATTCTTGTTTCCATAACCCACCGAACGCTGACTTGGATTACAGGATCTTTAACGTGCGTATTTGATCTTCTGCGTGCGCATACACACGAAGGGGGTTCAGGCACTAGCAGGTCTGCACATATGTTGACCTGGGAGATCGTAAAAATCTCCACCCTTTACCCACCAGGTGCACCGAGATTCGAACCCGGGACCCTCAGATTGAAAGTCCAGCGCTTTAACCACTCGGCTATTGCGCCCGTCAAAGAATGGTATCAGTCCACGTGTCACTGGGGCTTCAGGTGTGTCGATGAGGATTTGCTTCATAGTGACATGGTATACTGGTATATTTTCGTTCAAAAGGCTTCGTAACCAATGCAGCTAACGTATTGTGTGTGAAGAGAAAGGTTCAGAGTTTGATGTATCTGGGGGGAAATGGGGTTTTAAGAAGCTTCAGAAGTTCAGAATGTTTTTGGTTTTTTTAAGTTTTGATGTGTGCCACTAGCAAGGACCAGCTGACAAGAAAAAGATGTGTCTTCTGTTAATCCAATCGATAATGACCGCCACGATCACCAAGACTACACTTACTACTACTGCCATCACCATTACCTTCACTATGAATGCCACAACAACCACAACTGCAATACTTCCACCACAGCTACAATCACCAATGCCATCACCAAACTGCTTTAGCCACAACTACTGTTACAGCAACTACCATCACAAAAACAACTACCATCACCACACCTACCATTACCACTACCATCTTCACCATTGCTATCAACACAACTACCAACACCACAAATCCATCTCCAGTGCGGTCACCAAAATACCATAGCCACAACTACAATTGTCACACCCACCATCACTACAACTACCATTACAGCATCTGCCATTACAATAATGATAATAATAATAATGGATACTTATATAGCACACTATCCAGAAATCTGCTCTAGGTGCTTTACAAAAACGCTTTGTTAACATAAAACATTACATCTATGTTACATACACACACCAAAATATGACTACACATACACGCACACGCGCGCGCGCGCCCGCGCGCGCACACACACACACACACACACACACACACACACACACACACACACACACACACACACACACACACACACTGCATACATACATTTTAACAATACATGTGTATCTAACAGCTACCCTAACACATACACACACATAGGCAGGCACAAACTTACATAAACGCACGCACACACAATACACATTCATATACATGCATGTAGTTATGTACACATACATATGTATACATACAAAAACGACAACAAACATCACCACAGCTACCATTGCCACTGCCATCTTCACCATTGCTATCAACACAGCTAACAACACCACAACAACCAATACGTTACCATAACAGTGGTGATGGTAGTTGTGGTGATGGAAATGTAGCGGCTTCAGCGCATACAAAACTCTGCTGCCCGACTCGTCCTCAGAAAGAAAAGATCTGAGCACATCACTCCTCTTTTGCTACATCTCCACTGGCTCCCTGTCTCACACCGAATAAAGTACAAGATCAGCACTCTATGTTATAGATGTATTTACAAAACTGCCCCTTCCTATCTCTGCGGCTGTCTAATTCACCTCTACACTCCATCTCGCTCACTACGATCGGCTTCGGATCCACTATGTTTACGCATACCCAGATTCAAACGCTCGCCGTTCTTTCTCTGTCTCTGGACCTTGCAATTGGAATGAACTTCCTCTTTCGCTTCGTCAAGTCTCCACACTCAGCTCTTTCAAGTCTGGCCTTAAAACCCACCTCTTCCCAAAATAGCCTCCCTTGCCTGCCTCTTCCTTGTCTTTAGTTTCTACAGTTTTAGAGTTATGCATGCGTGTGAATGACTGGTGCGAAAGCGCTTTGATTTGTCTCTGCACAAGATTCAGCGCTATATAAATACCATTATTATTATTGTTATTATAACTAAAATTACCACTGTTACCTCCACCATTAACATTACCACAACTACCAATACTATCACCAAAACTACCTTCGCCACAACAACCATCACAACTCCTGTTACTAAAACTACAACACCACAACCGCCTTTACCACAACTACCATCACCACTGTCACCATAGCCGCTACATTTCCATCACCACAACTACCACCACCACTGTCACCATAGCCGCTACATTTCCATCACCACAACTACCACCACCACTGTCAAGATAGCCACTACATTTCCATCACCACAACTACCATCACCACTGCCACCATCACCATTGCCATCACCACAACTACCACCACCACTGTCACCATAGCCGCTACATTTCCATCACCACAACTACCACCACCACTGTCAAGATAGCCACTACATTTCCATCACCACAACTACCATCACCCGTGCTACCATCACCATTGCCATCACCACAACTACCACCACCACTGTCAAGATAGCCACTACATTTCCATCACCTCAGCTACTTTGACCTCCACCATCACAATCAATATTCTCACCATTCTACTGTAACCACCATCACTATCAACACCCACCATCCTTGTCACTATTACCGTCATCATCTTCACAGTCGCAGGCCACCAACCTTAAACAAATATATACTTCTCACGCGCGCACGAACGTGCACGCATATACACGCGCGCTTGCGCACGCACATACACACTCATATGCACGCACATACACACACACACACACACACTCACTCACCAAGGAGGTGGTGCGAGGCTGAGCGATACTTCTGTCATTTCTTCATCCATGAATTCATAAGCTTCCCTCTCACCCCTTCCCACACAGGATCATGAGGTCGCACAAGAGCAATGTCTTCGGCTGCTGCCAGACGGTTCCAGAGTCTACCGCTAATCCTTTCGTACAGGCTAACGATCTGACAGCTTGACCCTTCACACTGTACAACGACGGACAGACAGACAGAGAGAGAGAGAGAGACGGAAAGAGAGAGAGAGAGAGACCGAGAGAGACAGAGAGGGAGATAGAGGGGGGAGAGGGAAAGAGAGATACAGACAGACAGACAGAGACAGAGAGAGACATTGACAAACAGAGAGACCGAGAGAGAGACAGAGAGGGAGAGAGAGGGGGAAGAGGGAGGGGGAGAGATAGGGGGGGGGGGGCTGAGAGAGGGAGAGAGGGAGAAAGAAAGAGGAGGGAGAGGGAGAGAAAGAAAGAGGAGACAACACTTGAAGAGTTGCCATACGGACTTGGGGAATTCCCAAAAACTCAACAACAACAAAAACCAACAACAACAAAAAAGCAAATCTTAAGACAATAAAGGTCTGTTCTCGTGATCGGCCTGAAAATGTTGAATGATCAGTATCAGTATCAGTAGCTCAAGGAGGTGTCACTGCGTTCGGACAAATCCATATACGCTACACCACATCTGTCAAGCAGATGCCTGACCAGCAGCGTTACCCAACGCGCTTAGGCCTTGAGAAAAAAAATGAATAAGAACAAAATTAAAATTAAAATTAAATTAAATTAAATAAATAAATTAATAAATAAAATAAAATAAAAAATAAAATAAAATAACAAAGCAAAATAAACAAACAAAATAAATAAATAATAGATAAATACATAAAAAAGAACTACTACTACTCATAATAATATATTGAATGTTGAATGAAGCATGATAATACGCCTCCTTTATCTGTTTTTATATAGATATAGATATATAGATAGATAGATGTATATATATATATATATATATATATATATATATATATATATATTCATACTGCTAGGTAGAGTCTCATCACACACTCTGATATAAGCAAAATATTTTCCTTCTTTTTTTTGAAAAAAAAAAAAAAGTCAGTATATTCAGCCTAGTTTGGGTGACTTCAGTGTAGGTTTCCTGAGAAGACCAAAGTACAGATTCTGATCATCTGCATGCGACAAGATGTAGGGGATGTCATATCGTCGGCAAATAAAACGACATCAGTATCAAGAAGGTCATGTCCTCATAATCTATACCAACAACTGTCAACCAGTAGAAAAAAACCAATCTTGGCGTGCTTCCTAGAAAAGATTATCCGGAAGATCGTAGATGTTTATAGGTGGTTGGGATCATCATTATTTACGCTGTTGTTTATCTGTTTTCGTTCGTTCGTTCGCTCGTTCGTTCGTTCATGCGACTGGAGGATGCTATTAGGTTTCCCATTCATTGCTTTTAGCGGTCAGGGAGGGGAGGGAGGCGGGGGGTGGTGGGGGGGGGAAGGGGAGGTGCGGGTGGGGGTGGGGGGGGGGCGATAGCGATGTACGATGAATCGAGAACAGAACAGATCTGCTTTAGGTTGACAAGAAAAGTCTCGAGCCGAAAAATATCTGAAGTGCCATAATGATCTTAAAGTCCCACCTTCTCCCCATCCACATCCTTCTTTCATCATCATCCACACTCTCTCTCTCTTTCATACACACCCTCCCTTACCGTTACACACCCCCACGCCCCTCCCTACCCCATACCCCCCCTCCCCCCGACCCCCAGTCCTCATCCCCCCCTCCTCCCCCCAACCTCACTCTCGCGTGAGAGTTTGGTTAGGTTTTTTTGTTGTTGTTGTTGTTGTTTTCGAATGGAAACATTCCATTCCATTCCATTCATTCTCCTGCCCGGGATGGGCGTAGAGGAGACATGAGGGACGATTCCGTCGTCAGACGACGCCATCCGGTTCTATCTTCTGCCTGTCGTATCAGCGTAGCGCTATCCATATTGGTCCATTCCTTGATGTTGTCCATCCAGCATTTGGCTTGCCTCCCTCTTCGCCTACCACCCTCTAGCGTTCCCTGTAGAACTGTCTTTTGCAGTGAATTGTGGCGTGTCACATGCCCGAACCATGACAGCTTCCTCCTTTTGACCACTGCTGAGAGTGGTAACATACAGTCTCTGAATCAGTAAGAATCATCTTGTTTGTGCATGGGCTTTGACTGCGAGAGTCCTGTTTGTGATTACAGATCTACATTCCTGTACACCTTGTATGATGAATCTGTGGAACGATACAGCACCGTGGATGGCCTTTCCCTAAACCCACGTGCGAGAAGAGTGTATTCTCGTTTTGACGGGCGTAATAGCCGAGTGGTTAAAGCGTTGGACTTTCAATCTCAGGGTCCCGGGTTCGAATCTCGGTAACAGCGCCTGGTGGGTAAAGGGTGGAGATTTTTCCGATCTCCCAGGTCAACGTATGTGGAGACCTGCTTGTGCCTGAACCCCTTTCGTGTGTATACACAAGCAGAAGATTAAATACGCACGTTAAAGATCCTGTAATCCATGTCAGCGTTCGGTAGGTTATGGAAACAAGTACATACCCAGCATGCACACCTCCGAAAACAGAGTATGGCTGCCTACATGGCGGGGTAAAAACGGTCATACACGTAAAAGCATACTCGTGAATATGCGAGTGAACGTGGGAGTTGCAGCCCACGAACGAAGAAGAAGTATTCTCGTTTTCAGGGGAAGTACTCGTATTATTAAAGACAGTATTTTTTTCAGGGTGGGTTTTTTTAGGGAAAGATCTCGTGCTAAAAGAGATGATCTTTGGCAGCATTCTCTTCTCTGGGAAATATATTGTGTTATTAGAAGTAGAATTTATGTTGGGCTTTCTTTTTCAGGGGGAAATAAAATCTCTCTTTGATAATCGTGCTGTTGTGCTGTTCGATATACAACTGAGGACGTTTTTTGGGCTTCGTTACGGAAGCTTCGAGTTGGCCTTGGTGAGGAAGTGAGCTTCTTCTTCTTCTTCTGCGTTCACTCATATGCACACGAGTGGGCTTTTACGTGTATGACCGTTTTTACCCCGCCATGTAGGCAGCCATACTCCGTTTTCGGGGGTGTGCATGCTGGGTATGTTCTTGTTTCCATAACCCACCGAACGCTGACATGGATTACAGGATCTTTAACGTGCGTATTTGATTTTCTGCTTACATATACACACGAAGGGGGTTCAGGCACTAGCAGGTCTGCACATATGTTGACCTGCGAGATCGTAAAAATCTCCACCCTTCACCCACCAGGCGCCGTCACCGTGATTCGAACCCTGGACCCTCAGATTGACAGTCCAACGCTTTAACCACTCGGCTATTGCGCCCGTCGAGGAAGTGAGCAATAAGCAAACTTTCAGTTCCAGCTTCAAGGCTGTGTCAGAGGGTTCGGACTGGTCCATGTACACTACACTACGCCACACCTGTTGCAAAAAAAAAAAAAAAAAAAAAAAAAAAAAAAATGCTGATGCCTGACATTCGCATAGAAGCAAGACAGAGCAGATCTTCTTCTTCTTCTTCTTCTTCTTCTTCTTCTTCTTCTTCTTCTTCTTCTTCTTCTTCTTCTTCTTCTTCTTCTTCTTCTTCGTTCGTGGGCTGTAACTCCCACGTTCACTCGAATGTTACACGAGTGGGCTTTTACGTGTATGACCGCTTTTACCCCGCCATGTAGGCAGCCATACTCCTTTTTCGGGGGTGTGCATACTGGGTTATGTTCTTGTTTCTTTACCCCACCGAAGGCTGACTTGGATTGCGGGATCTTTAACGTGCATATTTGATCTTCTGCGTGCGTATACATACGAAGGGGGTTCAGACACTAGCAGGTTTGCGCATACGTTGACCTAGGAGATCGGAGAAATCTCCACCTTTCACCCACCAGGCGCCGTTACCGATATTCGAACCAGGGACCCTCAGATTGAAAGTCCAACGATTTAACCACTCGGCTATTGCACCCGTCAGTGCAGATCTGATCTGGGGCCCTTGGGGATTTCCACTGCTGGTCAATGTGGCATGCAACAAGACACAGAGATACGGGCCTTCTACCCTGCGATAAATAAATTTTTAAAAAGGAGGTTATGGCCATGGACAATATTTTGCGCTAGCGTATTGTCTTTCAGGTACCTGTACTCGTGAATTAATTAAATGTGTGACAGAATCAGATTCAGCAAACAGGGAGCAACCAGTATCATAGTTTGTATACATCAGTGCGCCCACATACACGCACGCACGCACGCACGCACACACACACACACACACACACACACACACACACACACACACACACATACAAGCGTGCGCACTCACTCACACACATTCATGCACATACATAAGAACACATGCACTCACACATACATACGTTGTTGTTGTTGATATCAAAAGCAGATGTTCTGTTTGCGTATAATATCGATCAGCTGCTGCACGTTTTCACACCTTCTTGAATATGAAAACTGTATAAATAATAATAATAACTGTAGCCTGTCTTCTACTACAGTTTTGTTGTTGTTGTTGTTGTTGTTTTTTGTTTGTTGGTTGTTGTTTTTTTGTGTGTTTTTTTTCTTCATTTTGATTGGCTGCATCTTTCGGCTGTTGTTGTTTTGATTTTTTTTCTTTTAATCTACCGTCAAGAGAGTGCCACGAGTATTATATTGTATTGTATTGTATATATCTACACTACAGTGCCACCTATTTTTTTGTATTTTTTTCTTATGTGCAGTTTTGTTTGTTTTTCCTATCGAAGTGGATTTTTCTACAGAATTTTGCCAGGAACAACCCTTTTGTTGCCGTGGGTTCTTTTACGTGATCGCCCCGTGCGTTTTGTTGTCCTTCGTGGCCCTGATTTGTCCGAAAGGATCAAAATCAAATGCTCAAATTGTCAACAACAACAACAACATCACCAAAAAAACAACAAAAGATAAAGAGACCCACGCCACAGCCAGTCGAACAAGAGTCCCCAGAGGTGCCGTTTCACGTGTGTCACGTGTGCAGAAAAAGCTAGTAGCAGACTCGGCGAACCAGAGGAAACACAAAAGCTGAGATCTTGAAGACGAGGACCGAAGACATTGGGTGAATCTCTTGAGCAGGTCCAAACTTTAACTCTCTCCATACGAACGGCGAAAGAGACGACTTTAAAAGTGTTTCACCCCAATGACCATCATCAAAATATTACAAGCGGAAGGCTCTTATACTGAAGAGGTGAATGTTGACAAAGAATACCACAATTGTGACGACGGAAGCTAAAGGTTGGGTCATTCAGACACCCACTGGACATCCGAGAGGTCTGTGTAGAGGAGAAGAGAGGACTGGCCGTACTGAGTGAGTTAAACTGCTCCCAGAGAGAGAAAAAGAGAGAGAGGCCATGCCAGTCAACGCGATCGTTACGCTATCAGTAAACAGATTGGGGATATGGAAGAAGAAGAAGAAGAGAAAGAGAGAGAGAGAGAGAAAGAGAGTGCATAGATGAATGACTGAATGAATGAATGACCGAATAGATGACTGACTGACTGACTGACTGACAGAATGAATAAATGAATGTATGAATAAATGAATGAATGAATTCATCCATTCATTAATGAAGTAATCAGTTGATCAGTTTTGAATTAATCTTATTCCCATGGTAATAGAATTTGCAAACAATGCAATTTTTATCTAGTCCCCAGAAGGGAAAAATGAAAGAAGAAGAAGAAGATGATGATGATGACCATGATGATGATGGTGGTGGTGGTGATGATGATGGTGATGATGATGATGATGATTAGGATACGATGATGGTGGTGGTGGTAATGATGATGATGATGACAACGTCGACGACGAAGAAGAAGAAAAAGAAGAAGAAGAGAGAAAGAGAGAGAGAGAAAAAAAAACAGATTCCAGACTCAAGATGATTTGTTCATCTATAATCAATTATGAACGTGGAGTGTGATCATGATACATTATGTAAACACAAAATATAACATCAAACATAAATGTAGACCAGTCTGTGCTACGAAATAGAATGCATAAAACTCCATATTCTCAGGAGTTAACTCTCTCCATACGAACGGCGAAAGAGACGACGTTAACAGCGTTTCACCCCAATTACCATCATCAAAATATTGCAAGCGGAAGGCTCTTATACTGAAGACGTGCATGTTGACAAAGAATACCACAATTCTGACGACGGAAGCTAAAGGTTGGGTCATTCAGACACCCACTGGACATCCGAGGGGTCTGTGTAGAGGAGGAGAGAGGACTGGCCGTACTGAGTGAGTTAATGGTTTAGAGATAGGCAGACATAAAGAAAGAAAGGAAAGAACAACACAAAATCACACCAGCGCACCGGCTGCGTTACACACGCTTTCTCTATTTGTTGTTTCTTTGTCTCTGTCTCTGTCTCTGTCTCTGTCTCTCTCTGTCTCTCTCTGCGTGTCTCTGTCTCTGTCTCTCTCTGTGTCTCTCACTATGTCTCTGTCTGTCTGTCTGTCTGTCTCTGTCTCTGTCTCTCTCTCTCTGTGTATCTCTCTCTCTCTCTCTCTCTCTCTCTCTCTCTCTCTCTCTCTCTCTCTCTCTCTCCACAGTGCGGTTGAGACTTGAGCAATGTCTAAGCATCACGATTACCCATTAAACAATGTTTGAGAATGGGCGTCGTCGGCGGTTCATTTCTTTCTGATTTATTTTTAAACAAAGGATTAAAAAAAAAAAAATTAATGTAAAAAAAAAGGGGTGTGTGGGGGGTGGATAGCGCAGGCCTGTTACTCCAATTGCATCAGAAGAACCCAGAGCACGATGTTCTAATGGATTCGAACCCGCATCAACGAGTCTGTCAACAAGGGCGAAAGGGAGTCAGTGGAACACTGATGGATCTGTGATTCGTCACTGTTGGAACCTTATGTTGATGGGGAAGGAGATTCCATTCGCTTTGAAACTATCTTGGAGCTTTTTTTTTTATCTCTTTCTTTTGCTTTTAAATTCCATGCAGCTCTTCAATCATTTGGACAAGAAATTAACAAATAATTAATATATATATATATATATATTATTTGTATTTGTATTTCTTTTTATCACAATAGATTTCTCTGTGTGAAATTCGGGCTCCTCTCCCCAGGGAGAGCGCGTCGCTACACTACAGCGCCACCCTTTTTTTTCTTTTTTCTTTTTTGTATTTTTTCCTGCATGCAGTTTCATTTATTTTTCCTATCGAAGTGGATTTTTCTACAGAATTTTGCCAGGAACAACCCTTTTGTTGCCGTGGGTTCTTTTACGTGCGCTAAGTGCATGCTGTACACGGGACCTCGGTTTATCGTCTCATCCGAATGACTAGCGTCCAGACCACCACTCAAGGTGTAGTGGAGGGGGAGAAAATATCGGCGGCTGAGCCCTGATTCGAACCAGCGCGCTCAGATTCTCTCGCTTCCTAGGCGGACGCGTTACCTCTAGCCCATCACTCCACTTGTGTATATATTATTAGAGTGGATTTCTTCTTCAAAATTTTGCCAGGGGACAACACTTTCGTTGACGAGTCTGTCAACAAGGGCAAAAGGGAGTCAGTGGAACACTGATGGATCTGTGATTCGTCACTGTTGGAACCTTATGCTGATGGGAAAAGAGATTATATATATATATATATATATATATATATATATATATATATATATATATATATATATAAATTATTTATTTATTTATTTATTTATTTATAAATATTTATGTACGCTTATAGTTGACTTCATCAAGTTTTTGCGCCTTATACATATTATTATTAGTAGTAGTAGTTCTTTTTTTCTTTTTTTATGTATTTATTTATTATTTATTCACCTTTTTTTCTTTTTTTCTTTTTTTTTTCTCAAGGCCTGACTAAGCGCGTTGGGTTACGCTGCTGGTCAGGCATCTGCTTGATAGATGTGGTGTAGCGTATATGGATTTGTCCGAACGCAGTGACGCCTCCTTGAGCTACTGAAACTGAAACGGAAACGGACATGGACTCTTTTTCAGTGTGTCAAGTCGCGTGCTGTACACAGGGCCTCGGTTCATCGTCTTCAGACAAATGACCAGACGCTCGGTTTAATGTCTCACCCGAACGGCTACGGGAATTTACATCATAATGCTTTCTGAACCATAATACACAAATACTCAAAATATTATGTATTCAGTTCAGCCGCAGATGTGATTATCAGTTGAGACTGGTTATACTTTAATAATTCATTTTAATTACACGTTTATCGTAACTTTGGTGATGGAATGATTGGAAACAGGTTTCATTTATAATGGAATGATGCCCCCTTTTTATCTACAAATGTTTTTGAATGATCCCCCTTTTTATCTACAAATGGTTTTTGAACAGAATCTTAAATCTATTTTTTCTTTTTTATTAGTGCTGTACATTCAAAGCAGGGAACAAACCATGTTTGAAAATGGGTCTGTTCATAAAACTGGAAATGGTTTACAAAATTAAATGTTTGCTTATTTATTTAGTTAGTTAGTCAGTTGGTTAGTTTAGATCACCCGTTTATTCATTCTAAATCATTTCCACTGATGTACATACTTGTATTCGATGGATCCACGTCTATTTTTCATGCGTGTTTGTGAGTGTGGGTGTGCATGCGAGTATGCGTGTGTGTGTGTGTGTGTGTGTGTGTGTGTGTGTGTTCTTCTGTCTAACACATGTTATCAAAAAGCGATTTGAGAGGTTTGAAAACGCTGTATGCACTGTTATTTATTCCTGATAACCCTGTTTGTTTTCCATTTTCTGTGTTTCTGTCCGTCTGTAAATGTGTATTTATGTATATAGCCTATACATACATAATCGTTATATCTATGCATGTGTGTATGTATGATATGTGTGTGTCCGTTTTAAAGTTAACAAAATCATTTTCTGAAGAAATGTCTTGTCCATCGACACCAAATTTGGCTTCAAAGTAGTAGTAGTAGTAGTAGTAGTAGTAGTAGTAGTAAAATAATAAATAAACAAATAAAATAAACAACAACAACAACAACAAAACATCAGCTGTTTCCACACATTCTAATTACAACAGCAAAGAACGAAACATTCGAGGTCAGTGAAGAGGAGCGTGCGTGTTCACGAATTACGTTGATGAGTATTCTTTTCTTTCTTTTTTTTCCTTTTTTTTTCTTTCTTTCTTTTTTTTGTTTTTGTTTGGTTGTTGTTGTTGTTGTTGTTTCCTGCTCTTGCTATGATACAGTGCTATGAAAGATTCAGATTGGCTTGGACATCATTATCTGTCTCTGTTTCTCTCCCTCTCTCTCCCTCCCACCCCATCTCTCTCTCTCTCTCTCTCTCTCTCTCTCTCTCTCTCTCTCCCTCTCTCTCTCTCTCTCTGTCTGTCTGTCTCTCTCTCTGTCTTTCTGTCTCTGTCTCTGTTTCTGTTTCTCTCTCTCTCACTTTGTCTCTCTGTCTGTCTCTCTCTCTCTCTCTCTCTCTCTCTCACTTTGTCTCTCTGTCTGTCTGTCTCTCTATCTTTCTGTCTCTGTCTCTGTTTCTCTCTCTCTCTGTGTCTCTCTCCCTCTGTCTGTCTCTCTCTTTCTCTCTGTCTCTCTGTCTGTCTGTCTCTCTCTCCCTCTCACTCTTTCTTTCTTTCTTTTTTCTTTATCTTTCTTTCTCACCCTCTACCCCTCTCTCTTTCTGCCTGCCTGTCTTTCTGTCCGGTGTGTGTGTGTGTGTGTGTGTGTGTGTGTGTGTGTGTGTGTGTGTGTGTGTGTGTGTGTGTGTTAGAGATAGAGAGAGAGATGGTGCATGCAACCAAACCTCTCTTGTCTATTCCGTGGATTTGGTAGAGGAGGAAGGTGCGGGGGCAGGGGGGGGGGGGAGATGATTGTGGAGAAACGCGGCTGGGGAGAATGTCAAAATATGAAATATCACACACACACACACACACACACACACACACACACACACACACACACACACACACACACACACACACACACACGCACATGACACGTCTAATATCACTCAAAAATGAAAAGACGTTGAATCAAAAGAAAGAACACACGAACACACACACACACACACACACACACACACACACACAACACCACACTACACCACACCACACCACACAACACAACACAACACAACACAACACAACACTGATACTTTCAACATTTCTGAGGAAGAAGAAGAAGAAGAAGAAACAGGCAGCTTCATCTTTTTTTTTTTACATCTTTTACCGACCGACAGAATTCCGTTTGAAGCGGAGCTGAACAGACCATACAGCATTTCCTCTTTGGGAGGCCATGGTTTCCTATCCACTGAAGCTCCCTTTGTAAGGGGACAAGAGAACTGCTTTGTTGTTTTTACCCATTGACCACATTTGTTGTGTGTGTGTGTGTGTGTGTGTGTGTGTGTGTGTGTGTGTGTGTGTGTGTGTGTGCGTTTTGTTGTTTTGTTTTGTTTTTACAGATGGAACCGTACACTTCTTTTTTTTTTTTTTTACTTTTCTTTTTCTTATCTATTTGTTGTTTGTTGTTTGTTTTAGCCTGATTTTTTTTTTTTTTTTTTTTTTTTTTTTTTTTTTTTGTGTTTTTTTTTTTTTTTTTTTTTTTGCGAACAGAAGGATCCTTACATCCACCTACCTCTTCCTCATCCCTACCCTCCATCCCCCCACACCCCACCCCCAACCCTCCCACGCTGCACACACACACACACACACACACACACACACACACACACACACACACACACACACACACACACACACATGCCACTTTTTTTTTTCCTCACCACCTCCACCGCCTCGCAAAAAATAATTTCTTCGTTATCATCTCCCAAGAATCTTTCGCCACCCCTACCTCCACCCCACCCCCCTTCCTTATTTTTCTGGTAATCTCACTCCCCAATTTTATTATTATTATTATTATTATTATTATTATTATTATTATTATTATTATTATTATTATTATTGTTATTATTATTATTATTATTATTATTATTATTATTATTATTCAAAATGTTTTTTGTTTCTTTTTTCTTTTTTTCTTTTTTTTTTTTTTCAAAAAGTAAAGAAACTGCTGATGCATTTGTAAATTAGCTGTATTTAGAAAAAAAAAGGTAAGATATGGTCAGGTGAAATCAGGCAAAGGAAAGCCGGGCAGATTAATGTAAGCAAAGGTAAGGCAAAGAGATGTAAAAGTAACGCAAATGAAGGTAAGATCATTTCCTCCTTCGATAAAAACCGAGGTCCCGTGTGCAGCATTCACTTAGCGCACGTAAAAGAACCCACGGCAGCAGAAGGGTTGTTCCTGGCAAAATTCTGTAGAATATAAATCCACTACTATTTGTTAATCATTTCATCTCCTGGCCTCATTGTTTGTTAATTCAAGGTTAGAGTAAATCAAGGTCATGGAAAGAAATCTGAAATCGATAAAGTAGCATCCCGAAGTGCACTTCCTCACCGTTTCAGTTTCAGTTTCAGTTTCTCAAGGAGGCGTTACTGCGTTAGGACAAATCCATATACGCTACACAACACCCGCTAGGCAGATGCTTGACCAGCAGCATAGTCCAAAGCACTTAGGCTTTGAGTGAATTTGTGCGATGAACATCGGTAATATAGGATTGATCTCATTTATTCTACGTTTAAATACAAAGAAATTGGATATTAATAAAATGTGAGAAGCACCCTTCAGTTGTTGTTTTTTTGTTTGTTTGTTTTTGGGGGTTTTTTGTTATCATTTCCAAAAAGCACCAATGCATGGTTAAGAGCAAGTCTATCACAGTTTGAACAGTTTTCTTTTTAAACATGTTTGCACGATTACACTCCCATAGTTTATGTGGAAATGTGTTGCTGTTTTGTTGGTGTTGGTTATTTTTTTCATCTTTTCAAAATTTTCACTTGCTGTCTTCCTTTCCTCTTTCTTTCCTTCCTTCCTTCCTTCCTTTCTTCCCTTTCTTCCTTCCTTCTCTTCTCCCTCTTTCCCTCCTTCCTTCCTTCTTTCTTCCCTTTCTTCCTTCCTTCCTTCCGTCTATCATCCCTCCTTTTCTTCCTTTTTTTCTTCCTTCCTTCTTTCTTCCCTTCCTTCCTTCCTTCTCTCTTCCCTTCCTTCCTTCTTTCCTTCCTTCCGTCTATCCTCCTTCCTTTTCTTCCTTCCTTCTTTCTTCCCTTCGTTCCTTCCTTCCTTCTCTCTTCCCTTTCTTCCTTCCTTCTCTTCTCCCTCTTTCCCTCCTTCCTTCCTTCTCTATTCCCTTTCTTCCTTCTTTCCTTCCTTCCGTCTATCCTCCCTCCTTTTCTTCCTTTCTTCTTCCTTCTCTCCTTCCTCCTTCCCTCCGTTCCTTCCTTCCTTCCTTCCTCCCTCCCTCCCTCCCTCCCTCCCTTCCTTCCTTCCTTCCTTCTTCCTCCCTCCCTCCCTTCCTTCCTTCCTTCCTTCCTTCTTCCTCACTCCCTCCCTCCCTTCCTTCCTTCCTTCCTTCCTCCCTCCCTCCCTCCCTCCCTTCCTTCCTTCCTTCCTTCCTCCCTCCCTCCCTTCCTTCCTTCCTTCCTCCCTCCCTCCCTTCCTTCCTTCCTTCTTCCTTCCTTCCTTCCTTCCTTCCTTCCTTCCTTCCTTCTTCCTCCCTCCCTTCCTTCCTTCCTTCCTTCCTTCCTTCCTCCCTCCCTCCCTTCCTTCCTTCCTTCCTTCCTTCTTCCTTCCTTCCTTCCTTCCTTCCTTCCTTCCTTCCTTCTTCCTTCCTTCCTTCTCTCTTTCCTGATGCCAGACATTTTTTCTGAACAAACCGCTAGCAGCCAGCATGTGAAGAACGACCACAGTGCCAAGAGATATGCTCGCCCATATGTCCCACCGGACCTGAAGACTGTATGCATATTGTATGAAGCGCTAGCCATGGCCTTCTCTGTCATCTTCTTACTGTGAGAGAAGAGAGAGACAGAGAGAGAGAGGCAGAGACAGAGACAGAAACAGAGACAGAGACAGACAGCAAACCCAAATACTCAGACAGACAACCAGAGAATGAATTGAATGAATAAATGAATGAATGGATGAGTGAGTGAATGAGTGAGTGAATGAATGAATGAATGAATGAATCGTCCATCCACTTTATACAGATGCGGTGTTTTTTTGTTGTTGTTGTTGTTGTTGTTTTTCCCCTTTTTTTTAAGAATATACGAATGGCAGTGACCGAACATTGTGAAAGTTCCATCGCATCGCATACGGTCATGGATTCCACAAATATTTTATTAAATTCGCAGAGGAACCTGTGTTATTACGTCAGCTTAAACCCAGAAAAGGCCCTTGGTAGCCAGACTGTAAGGTTTCATTCGCAAATATAATTTCCCTCAAGCCTGCTTAAATGGAAAGTACAATATTTCAGTCAAGATGGCAAGAACAGTGTCCACCAAAGTGACTCAGCAGCAGTGCAGGGTCTCGTCTGGTGTGTGGCCTCCTGGCGACTTAACATCGATGGTTCCCTGTGGACTGCCGACGCTGGAACTACGACGGACAAACCCGGGTGTGGCCGTGTACTGGGGAATCTAAATGAGCGGCGTGGGAGTAATGCCACTGAAACGGTGCAGATGAGGGGGCAGCAAAAAAAAAAAAAAAAAAAAGGACAGTGTCCTAAGAACTGAAAATGGGAAATACAATTTCAGCTAAGCTGCGCGTATACCCACTCCTTTCAAACGTCAGTTAGAATTATTTCCCCCATTCTACTTTCTTTATAATTGTTTGCGGTGGTTAAGGATATTCATCAGTACTGAAAAAAAAAAAATTTTGAAGCAATTAAATTACGCGGGGAGGAGAGGGGGTGGGGAGGGGGGTGCAATTTTTCATGAAGTACTGCTCGACCAAAATGACAACATATGCACAATATGTAGTATTTCGATGTGTGTGTGAGTGAGAGAGAGACGGGGAGGGGGGTGGGGTGTATATGTGTGTGGAATGAGGATGAAGAGGGGGTGTATTGAAAGATGGAAGAGTGGGGGGGGGGGTGCAGATAATGGAATGATAATGTGGTATGACAGAGAGAAAGAGAGAGAGAGTGTGTGTGTGTGTGTGTGCGTGCGTGCGTGCGTGCGTGCGTTCTTTCTTTTTCTCAAATTGAGAACTGTCTATTTGTAATCGGAATACTTTTTTTTTTTTTTTTCGCGACCGCCTTTTATAAACACTCCAAACTTTAGGATGGAATGGTTCTGAAACGAACGCTGCTGAGTGTCATCAAAAAAGATCAGCCGACGCTTTCGCATCCCACTACATCGTAGATCAAAGAACTGCCGCTGGCTTGGTTTCCATGGCGCCAGATGCTTTGCCTTCAAGAGATTTCCGCCTAGTCTCAGAACTCAGCAGTTAGAGCAGCTGGAAGCACCCTGAGAGATAGATAGATAATACATACATACATACATACATACATACATACATACATAAGGTGACAGTTCCATTTTGTTCCAGAACAAAACCAGTCAATATGTTCCAGGAAAGATTCGGAAGCGAGGTATCCTGTATTCTGCATGTTGCCACTTTTTTTCAAGAACATAAACTGTACTCCCCCAACCCACCCACGCGCCCGCACCCACACCCACCCACCCACACCCACCAACACGAAATTGCCAAAGTCTGAGAGTACTTAATTTTTTTTTTTTTTTTTTTTTTAAGAAAAACGTTCATCTGATAAGAACAAATAAAGTGTCGTGTGACAAAATAAGGCAAAGAGAGGAAAGTGAAAGCAGAGTGAGGATGCTAAATATCAACCTCGGTTCGCTCATGCACGGCACGAATGTATGTGTATGAAGTTGCAGATAGGATGGGAATGAGTTAAGTGTTTTGCATAGTGTGACCCACAGTTATTATGAATGCAGTGATTGCTGTTGTTGTTGTTGTATTTCTTGTTGTTGTTGCTGTTGCTGTTGCTGTTCAGGTGTCACAATGGTTAAGACGCTTATTTCTACCAATACAGTGTCTGTGAGGGTTTGTGTTCGATTCTCGCTCTTGCCTTTTCTACCACGTTTGACTAAAAAATAAAATAAAAGAAAGAAAGAAAGAAAAACCAAACTGAGTATCTAGTCATTCGGATCAGACGATAAAGTGATGGCCTACAGGTAACGC
>NC_134881.1:40577368-40584868 GCF_041734735.1 Babylonia areolata | reverse complement strand
TTGTATGAGATTTCCCTCACTTTCTGTCCGTTTGTTTGGCTTGCATATTGTTGTCGTTGTTGTTGTTGTTATTATTCTGTGTGTGAGATACATGTGGACATACATGTAAGTCTTATTTGTATGTGCTTTCCCTCACTTTCTGTCCGTTTATTTGGCTTGCATGTTTTTGTTTTTGTTGTTGTTTTATGTGTGAGATATATGTGAGCATAAATGCAAGTCTTAGTTGCATGTGGTTGCCCTCACTCTCTGTCGGTTTATTTGGCTTGCATATTGTTGTTGTTGTTGTTGTTCTGTGTGTGAGATATATGTGAGCATAGATGCCGGTCTTAATTGTATGTGATTGCCCTCACTGTCTGTCTGGTTTGGTTTGCATATTGTTGGCGTTGTTGTTGTTGTTGATGGTGGTGGTGGTGGTGGTGTTATTCTATGTGTGATATATATGTCAGCAGAGATGCAAGTCTTTTTTGTATGTGATTTCCCTCACTCTCTGTCCGTATTGTTTGGCTTGCATACTGTTGTTTTTGTTGTTGTCTGTTTTAGCTTGCATATTGTTGTTTTTGTTGTTGTCTGTTTTAGCTTGCATATTGTTGTTTTTGTTGTTGTCTGTTTTAGCTTGCATACTGTTGTTTTTGTTGTTGTCTGTTTTTGTTGTTTTTGTTGTTGTCTGTTTTAGCTTGCATACTGTTGTTTTTGTTAATGTCTGTTTTAGCTTGCATATTGTTGTTTTTGTTGTTGTCTGTTTTAGCTTGCATATTGTTGTTTTTGTTGTTGTCTGTTTTGGCTTGCATATTGTTGTTTTTGTTGTTGTTCTATGTGTGAGATATATGTGAGCATATCTGCAAGTCTTATTTGTATGTGATTTCCCTTCAGCATCATCTCAAATAAACAGAGAGAGACAAAACGTGGGTGGCGGTGGAGAGAGACAGATTGAGTCAGTGGATTGTTGGGTAATGGTATTAAGGGGAGTGAAGCTGGGTCGTGTTTCTGATGAGCAAAGGCCAGTAATTTGCAAACCAAACTCATTGGGTGTTTGCTGTTGGTTCTAATGACTTGACATTATCTGTTTCACATTCAGTTTTAACACGATACTAAAGCCACTGCTAATAGGTATGTACGCTGACAGCAGCTGAGTAAGTTTATAGATGTGTCACACCTTATGATTTTGTCATGTATTTTTATGTAAGAAGCATAATCGTGTAAGTCTGTTTTTTAATCCTTTAAAATCCTAATACTTCATAACCACCGTAATCTAATGCAATTTGAACACTGTTTGTTTGCGATTAGCAATGATTAGATATTGGTCAAAAATCTCCCGAGACATCAAAACAAATACACACACGTGACAAAATAACGCAATCGACGAATCGGCTACTGTAATTCTCTTCTCATAGGCTGTCCACATAATATTTTTCAGCGATTTCAAAAATTTCAAAACAATGCTGCCCTTCTGACTCTCAGAGTTCCACGTACTGATCATATTTCTCCTCACCTCCGCACTCTACATTGGCTCCCCATTGAAGCAAGAATTAAATACAAAGTTGTGTGTCTCTGCTATTCTGCATTCCACTCCGCAGGACCTACATATCTTTCTGACCTTATCAGTGTTTACACTCCCGCAAGAAATCTCCGCTCTTCCTTTGACTGTTACCTTTTGAAACTTCCTCTTGTCAATACAAGTACCTATGGTGAACGTTCTTTCTTCTTTCATGCTCCTCACATCTGGAATAACCTTCCTCGTCATATCCGTGCATCTGATTCTATTTCTGCTTTTCGCTCATCACTAAAAACTCATCTTTTTAAAACCTATCTATAACCACTCTCGGCTTCCTTGTTCTCCAACACCACCCATGTCAGCTCACTTTGGATGTATGAAGAGTAGGAAAGGGAGAGTGTGTTGAGGGGGGCAGGTTTAAGAAAGAGTGGTCATGAATGTTTTATGTAGCATGTAATATTTTTCTTTCATGTAAACCCTCCTGAGCTCTTAGACAGAAAGGGCGCTATATAAATGTAAATTATTATTATTATTGTTATTTGAACACTTTGGATTAGTGAATTGGGGCTGGGGAGTTGGTTAGATACAGTAAGTGTTTCTTTAAAATTCTTCACAAAGTTGATTGATTGTAAAGAGGTAGACAACAGGAGAAAAGAACACTTTTGGGGTGCTAAGTTTAGGTGAGAGTGTGTAGGATTTTCTTTTAAACAGTTCCGGCATAAGCTCTCCCGTGCCAAGTATATGTTTGCTTCAGTATTTCAATTAATCAGGAAGCCTAATGTGATGAGAAAATAAAGATAACGGATTTGGTTTCATAAATATTGTTGTTGAAAGAAAGGCAAGCAGATAAAGTCTAAATAGTCTACAGCGCGTCAGAACTGTTTCTGAAAAAAAAATGTTGTCTTCTTCTAATGGAAGTTTCGCACAGTGGTTTTAAAATGTCATGACAAATCTGACAAAAGAAAAAATACAAGGACTGCTGCAATTGCTACTACTAATGGCAAGGATAAAACGATCATGACGTATCTCTCCGCTTTCCCTGATGTTTGACAATGAATTTGTTGTGAGTCTGATTTTTCACAGCAAAAAGTTATTGTTGCCATATTATGTTATGCGGATGACGGAGCTGTACAGCAAGACAGCAAATCAGTTTCAGTTTCAGTTTCAGTTTCTCAAGGAGGCGTCACGGCGTTCGGACAAATCTATACATACTAAACCACATCTGCTAGGGAGATGTTTGACCAGTAACAAAACCCAACGCGCTTGTCAGGCCTTGAGTGCATGCCTATATATATTTCTGCACCTGTCAGAGTGGATTTCTATTTACATAATCAGAGGGCAACACTCTCATTACCGTGGTTCAAGGACAGATTGGAAGAATAGGCTATGCCTAAAATCTTAATCCTTGAATAAAAACGTTTTGAGTTCTGAGTTCTGAGTTCTCTCTCTCTGTGTGTGTGTGTGTGTGTGTGTGTGTGTGTGTGTGTGTGTGTGTGTGTGTGTGTGTGTGTGTGTGTGTGTGTGTGTTGTGCGCGCGTGCGTGTGTGTGTGTGTGTGTGTGAGAGAGTTCTTTCTCAGTGCGCCAGGTGCGTGCTGCACACGGGACCTCGGTTTATCGTATCATCCGAAAGACGAGACGCTGAGTTTGATTCTCTGTATTGGCAGCTGAGCGTCTTAACCATTCTCCCACCTTGCCTCCTTCCTCCGATCACAGACAATGCTGCCCGTCTGAGAGAATCTGGCTTCTTCCAAGCCAAAGTCCTCGCCATAGAGATTGGTGCAAGAGGGTTTGTGGGCGCATCTGTCTACAACCTCATGAAACAGCTGTCAATTTCTGGCAGAGAGGTCACATGGGCTCTCAAGGCAATGGCAGAAGCAGCAGAAAAGAGTTCCAGCTGGATCTGGTCGAGGAGGAATGAAAGTAAACTTTCCCTACTCAAACTAGGCGTACGATGGCTCAGTGGTTAAAACGTCTGCCAGAAAAGGTGACTCGGTCCTGATGTGGCGAACACACTGGAGGCGCGGGTTCAAAACCTGCTGAGGATCAGGTAAAAAAAAAAAAAAAGAATAAAAGGCGGCAATACAAGGGCATCCAGGACCTGGGTGTGGCCCGGCCCCCTTAGAGTGTAAGGAGTTAATCCACTTAGTACGGCCAGTCCTCTCTTCTCCTCTACACAGACCCCTCGGATGTCCAGTGGGTGTCTGAATGACCCAACCTTTAGCTTCCGTCGTCACAATTGTGGTATTCTTTGTCAACATTCACCTCTTCAGTATAAGAGCCTTCCGCTTGCAATATTTTGATGATGGTAATTGGGGTGAAACGCTGTTAACGTCGTCTCTTTCACCGTTCGTATGGAGAGAGTTAAAAGGCCGAAACACTTGATTGAGGGGGTGGGGGGGGGCTTCTCTGAAGACCTTGTACAGTCCATCTCTCCCAAGAGTTTCTTACCACAACACAAACAGCAACACTAACAACACCAACAACACCAACACCACCACCAACAACAACAAGAAAAAAAAAAGCAAACGAAATATACAGCTTAGCTTCGAGGGAGTAAAGACCACGGCATGGGTTGGGCTAACCAAACACACAGAAGTCTGTCTGAGCTCAAAAGCCGGGGCAGGGCTTGGTTTAGGTCCCACATGAAAAACTGTCCGCAGAAGACGGACCTGACAGAAACGACTGGAAGCAAGGCCTGGCCTAGGGCAGTCGTCTTAATGAGTGGCTCAATGGCAGGACAATTCTATGCTCGGTTTTGTGGCCTGTATGCCCGAGGGAAGCTGTGGTATGTATCATGAATCATTGTGGCTGGGCAAGCCTTTGTGAAAACAGTCGTTTTCCTCAGCAGCGAGGTTTTGCTGATTTCATTCCGCGCCTTTCATTTGACAGTGTATGAGGCTCATCTTTTTTTTTTTTTTTTTTTTTGGTGCGTAAATATGAAATATGGCTGTCTGGATGTCTGTCTGTCTGTCTGTCTGTGTGTGTGTGTGTCTCTCTCTCTTTCAAGCTGACCCCTGCTAGGAAGTTAGGAATGTTTTATTGTATACCTGTGGTGAGCTCTCAGCTAGCAATAAACAGTATTACTTGTCACAACCGGTTTTTTGGGGGGTTTTGTTTGTTTTTTGTTTTGTTTTGTTTTGTTTTGTTTTACATGGATCGTCCTGCTTTCGGCCGTTACTCCGTTGTATTCGCTGTATTCGCTTTGTATCGATGAAGTGTGTGTGTGTGTGTGTGTGTGTGTGTGTGTGTGTGTCTGTGTGTGTGTGTGTGTGTGTGTGTTCCCAGTTCAAATAATATGTCGTCTTGATTACATTACGAAACCTTAATTTGATGAGAAAGAGTGAGAGACAGTGTGAGTGTGTGTGTGTGTGTGAGTGAGTGGGCAGGGGAATGAGGTGGGGGAATTATAATGGGCGTTTGTGTGCATGCATGGATGTATGTAGGGAGAGGGTGGGGGAGAAACGTATGTGAGTATGTGTGTGCGTTAGAATATTTTTTGGAGATAATGATATTAATGAAATTTGGTAACTTGATTTGTTAAATATGTTTGTTTGTTTGTTTTTTTATTTGTTTGTTTTTTTGTTTTGTTTTTTGGGGGTTTTTTGTTGTTGTTGTTGTTGTTGTTTTTTTTGTTTTGTTTTTTTTTTGTTGTTTTTTTCATACCTTCCTCAAATCAGAATTTCCTTATGTTGCTCAGTTAATATTTTATTCAAATGGTTGCGAAAATGTCAGTATAACAAACAGTTAATCTGACAATAAATGGTTTCAGTCAGTCAAATAGACTGATCAAGGGCGAACAACTCTCTCTGCCCCCCTCTCTCTCTCTCTCTCTCTCTCTCTCTCTCTCTCTTTCAGTGTTCAGTCCTCTCTCTCTCTCTCTCTCTCTCTCTCTCTCTCTCTCTCTCTCTCTCTCTCTCTCTCTCTATCTCTCTCTCCCTCTCAATGAGATTAGTTGTTAAAAGTAAATATGAAAAAAAAAAAAAAAAAAAAAAAAAATATATATATATATATATATAATAATTGTTTTTCGTAAAGATGGGTATCTGTCGAGACAAGAACAATGGACATATGGAAATGAAACAGTAAAAGTTATAAACATGTATCAATATCTTGGAATTTTCTTTTCAACTTGACTCAGATTCACCTTTTCCTGTGGAGACTTGGTAAACAGAGCTAAAAGAGCTGTTTTGAATATACTACGTGTCATGTATAGACTAGATTGCAACTCAATCTCTATATTTGTGAAACTGTTTGATTCACAGGTACATTCTATTTTACAGTATGGTGCTGAAATCTGGGCGTTCGAAAACGGCAGGGACATTGAAAGATTGCATTTTCTTGCTATGAAACGTGTTTTGTTGTTGTTGTTGTTGTTGTTTTTTCAATGTTGACAGTCGGACACCGAATGATTTAATTTATGGGGAACTCGGCAGATACCCTATATACTTGAATTCCTATGTGAAATGTATTAGTTACTGGCTGAAATTAACAAGAATGGGAAATCATAGATTACCATATAAGGCATATAAAACACTATATAATTTAGACTGTCGTGGAAAGAGAACTCGGGTTACAAGCATTCGAACATGTCTGTGTTCTTGTGGATTTGCTTATGTCATATAACAGGATTTATAAACGGCTTTAACTCTCTCCATACGAACGGCGAAAGAGACGACGTTAACAGCGTTTCACCCCAATTACCATCATCAAAATATTGCAAGCGGAAGGCTTTTATATTGAAGACGTGAATGTTGACAAGGAATACCACAATTCTGACGACGGAAGCTAAAGGTTGGGTCATTCAGACACCCACTGGACATCCGAGGGGTCTGTGTAGAGGAGAAGAGAGGACTGGCCGTACTGAGTGAGTAAATTTAATGATAGAAGAGTCGATAAAATGTTATGTCCGTTATGCCATGACAGAGAGGAAGATGAAATTCATTTTATGCTCGGCTGTCCTGTTCTTCATGACTTGAGGATGAAATATATTCAGCCTAAACATTTTCGTAAACCATGTCGCTTCAGATTTAATATGCTTATGTCCTCTAGAAACGAAATTGTACTAAATAATCTGGCGTTCTACATTTACAAAGCTCTTCAACGATTACGTTTGGTTGCAGCTTAGACTACCGTAGACTACAAAAGAAATGAGAAAGTTTTCTGAAAACAATTATTATTATCTATAACTCGATGTTTTATCTCAGTATTTACTTGTGTGATTGGGGTTAGGGGGCTTGGCCTAATCTGAATAAGATTTTCGCATTCTCTCTCTCTCTCTCTCTCTCTCTCTCGGTCATGGCGACATAACCAAGTCAAGTCAGCGTTAAAATCTTTTTCTGTTTGTTTTTAAGAAATAAATTCAAATGAAGTCATGCGTATTGATCGCAATACAAACAATGATTGTAAACTGAAGAGACAAGCACATCTTTCAAACAGGTCAAATAAAAATTATATCCACACATTCAAAAACATTTAACACTCTCTAAAAACAATATATATAACTTTTTTTTAATATTAAGAAAAAAATTAACGGTAAAAATTTTTTTAATAAAAAACAAGAAAAAACAACAACTAAAAGTAGTTAAACTTTATCACAGAGCAATAGAGAATCATAGAAGAAAAAAAAACCCAAAAAAAACAAGAACCGCACTTTCACTTTCAGTTTCAGGGAGGTGTCAAAGCGTGTGGACTGGTCCATATGCGCTACAACACATCCACTTGGGAAACCGGGCACATGGCTGAACATGATGATCAGTCTTGAAAACCTTTTTTTATATTATAATTATTATTTATTTATTTATTTATTTATTTATTTATTTATTTATGTAAGCTTATCTATTATTCATTCACCTTTTTTTTTCTCAAGGCCTGACTAAGCGTGTTGGGTTACGCTGCTGGTCAGGCATCTGCTTGGCAGATGTGGTGTAGCGTATATGGATTTATCCGAACGCAGTGAAGCCTCCTTGAGCTACTGAAACTGAAACTGAACACGTTAGGTTTGTGTAAA
>NC_134881.1:40534868-40564868 GCF_041734735.1 Babylonia areolata | reverse complement strand
AAATACATTGGGAAGTTAGGGCATTAAAATCGCCCAAAGTCCCCTTTAAATGGTGATATTTGATAATAAAAAAAAATCAACCAAATAACTAGATGTTACACATCTTTCTAGTGTCTATCAATACATTGGGAAATTAGGGTATTAAAATCACTCAACGTCCTCTTTAAGTGACGTTATTTAATCAGAACTAGACAAATAACTAAGACATGTTGCACATCTTCCTAGTGTCTATTAATAATCTGGGAAGTGACTTCCCGTCCCGTTTAAACGATACGTACTTTACGTCTCAGATAAGCCTATATAAAATGTACACTGACAAAATGTAGATTTGGTATTTCTAGTATTACTTCTCATAGTTTTAGGTATAGCATTCTAAATGAACCCATGTATACATGCCGTTTATGCAGTTCGGGTAAAGAAGATGAATTGCATTTTTTGTTATGTTGCCCTGCTTTGTGTGACCTTTGACAAAAACTTATTCAACCGAAATATTATAGAGATCCGTCTAATTTTAGGTTCAATTTACTCATGTCTTCAAGACAGGAATGTACTCTGCACATATATATATATATATATATATATATATATATATATATATATATATATATATATATATATATATATATGAAGGATTGAAGAGACTACGTACAGTTATCTCGTGAATGTTGTTGAATATTTGTGTTGACTATTTTGGGTGATGTGGATGATATTGTGTTAACAATTTTTGGTTGATCTGAATTGTCTACTTACTGTGTCATGTCATTTTCTCCTTATCATTTATCAATGAATCCCCCTTCAGTAAGGGGCTCTGGCCTTATCTGAATAAAACATTCGTTCGTTCGTTCGTTCGTTCGTACTTTACGTCTTACAAGGCGCATGTCGATTCATCTGAACTTTAAACTGGCAGTGGACCCACAGATAAATTTGTCTTTTCTATGCTGTCCGTCCGTATTGTCAACAGAGGTGCTCTCCCTTATATAGGGCTCCCAAACATAGGCGCTTGAAACGATTTTGAAATTTAAGGGAGTAAGTAAGTAAACCGTTTTCTTAGATTCTGTCACATGTTAAACTTGAATTCCCACATCACACACAGAAATCCTTTACACACACACACACACACACGGGCGCGCGCGCGCGTGCATGCACACACACGCGCACGCACACATGCACGCACACAAACACACACACACACACACACACACACACACGGGCGCGCGCGCACGCATGCATACACGCACGCAAGCACACGCACACACGCACGCACATACACACAGACACAGACACAGACACAAACATACACAGACACAAACACACACACACACACACACACACACACACACACACACACACACACACTGTAACATTCCCCTTTCCTGCTCTTTACTTGTTTGCCTTGTAAGGTTGTCAAGGAGAATACGACACCAGCGAAAGAGAGAGAAAGATACAGAAAGAATTATAGAAAGGAAACAAATGTACAAAGTGAAAACGAACATATTGGAGAAAAAGAAAAAAAAAAAGATTTAGATAAGAAGAACATTTTCAGTGTCCCCTAGAACGCGCAAGTGTGAGTGTGTGTCCCCACAGACACATTAACCACCCAGCCTCTGTCAAATATGTTGTGTGTGTCCCCACAGACACATTAATTTCTCAGCCTCCGTCAAATATGTTGTGTGTGTCCCCACAGACACATTAACCACCCAGCCTCTGTCAAATATGTTGTGTGTGTCCCCACAGACACATTAACCTCCCAGCCTCTGTCAAATATGTTGTGTGTGTCCCACAGACACATTAACCACCCAGCCTCTGTCAGATATGTTATGTATGTCCCCCACAGACATATTAACCACCCAAGCTCTGTCAAACATGTTCTGTGTGTCCCC
The DNA here is from genome assembly GCF_041734735.1 of Babylonia areolata. NCBI lineage: Eukaryota > Metazoa > Mollusca > Gastropoda > Neogastropoda > Buccinidae > Babylonia > Babylonia areolata. Next base: position 40,562,988 of record NC_134881.1, on the reverse strand, counting down.
CACAGACACAGCAACCACCCCAGCCCCCGTCAAATATGTTGTGTGTGTCCCCACAGACACAGAAATGTGTTCTGTGTGTCCCCCACATACACAGAAACCACCCAGCCTCTGTCACATATACACATTAATCCCCAGCCTCTGTCAGATATGTTATGTATGTCCCCACAGACACATTAACCACCCAGCCTCTGTCAGATATGTTCTGTGTGTCCCACAGACACATTAACCACCCAGCCTCTATCAAATATGTTGTGTGTGTCCCCATAGACACATTAACCACCCAGACTCTTTCAAACATGTTGTGTGTGTCCCCACAGACATATTAACCACCCAGCCTCTGTCAGATATGTTATGTATGTCCCTTCACCCACATTAACCACCCAAGCTCTGTCAAACATGTTCTGTGTGTCCCCCACAGACACAGCAACCACCCCAGCCTCCCCGTTCCTGGCCAAGACGGCAGCCACAGCCTTTATACGGCGGGCCTCCATCTCCTCCTCCTCCTCCTCCTCCTCCGATGGGAAGTCTGTGCTGGGCCACAGGAGAACGAAGCGAGGCATCATGAACGAATGCTGTTACTCCAAGTCCTGCTCCTGGGAAGAGTACGCCGAATTCTGCCACACGTACAACCGTCGGCCCGCCAACAGGGATACCCGCTGCTACCCCTGACGGAGCGCATGCGCGGTGGAAAGTCACGTGTGCTCTTCTTCGGGACATGCGTATTGGCGTGTTATATAAAGGCCCACCAATGGGGCTGGGTTTCTCAGTCTGTCTCTCTGTTTTGGGGGTGTTTTTTTGTTTTGTTTTGTTTTGTTTGGTGGAAGGGGGGAATAAGTGGGGGGGATGTGGTAGTTAAGGTTTCATTGTAATTCGTTTTTCTTTTTTCTAGATTATTTCTGACTGATTGAATGTTTCTGGGATCTGATATGGGTGTGATATGGCACGCTGGTTTGTACGTGAAAGTGCTAGAGCATGTTTTTGGTTTTGTTTAGGGGTTGGTGGTTGTTGTTTATTTCTGTATTTTGTTTTGTTTTGTTTTGTTTTGTTTTGTTCTGTTCTGTTTCTCAAGACTCTCCTTCTTTCTTTGTTGTTTTACTTTGCTGAGGTGTCGGTTACGATGTCTTTGTTTTAAATCCAGCCTGTTCATAATCTGCACTCAAGTTGTAGTTTGGTATTTCTTTGCAAACTTTGAAAAGAACATGCTAAACATGATAGATTAATTGATGGATTTAATGATAATGCTTACTCAGAAGAAATTAATTAATTGATTCTTGAGTTGCTTTTTTTTTTTTCACTCTCTCTCTCTTTTTTTAACAATATAATGCTGACATTAATCTCGTACTTTCGTGCATAATGTTCTGTTCATTTAACTGAACAAAGGGAGAGAAAATGTATTACCAACATAGTCCTGGCTTGAAAAAATCTTGTAATGTTTATTGTATGGCCCTTGCACCATTTATTTTTGTTTTTCCTTCTTTTTTTAGAAGAACGGTAGATAAAGAGTTCATCCTTCTGTGTGGTGCAAGACTTTCACTGTGTGGCCTGAAATTTCATTTATACATGCAAGAAATCGAGTTGTTTAGAACATTTGTTGTAAGAGGTGGATGAGGATAATATGTGGGAGGAAGATGTCATGAAAGAAAGTAAAACTTATGCCAGTGTTCTTACACAGAAGAGTCTTCGAACGGTTCTGAAAACATTTCAGAACGAAATATTTGAATCTCCGTTTCATTCACTTGTTTTGTCTTGCTTTTTGTTTTTTGTTTTTTTGTTTTGTTTTGTTGTTTTGTGGGGGTGGGGTGGGGGGGGTGTTTGTTTGTTTGTTTTGTTTTGTTTTGTTTGTTTTTTGGGTTTTTTTTTATTGTTTGTTTTTGTGGGGGGGGGGGGGGGGTTAATATTTTTTATTGTTTGTTGCTTTTGTTTTTGTTTTTGTTTTTCTTTTGTTTTGTTTTTCTCTTGTTTTTTGTTTTATTTTGTTATTGTTGTTGTTTAGTTTTTGCTTCTTTTTTGTTTTGTTTTGTTTTTGTTTCGTTTTGTTTTTTGTTGTTGTTGTTTTGTTTTGTTTTTGTTTTGTTTTGTTTTGTTTTTTTGGGGGGTGGGGGGTGTTTGTTTGTTTTTGTTTTTTGTTGTTGTTGTTGTTTTTCGGGGGGCGGGGGGTTAGCTTAACGGAAACTAAATTATATAGCTTTGGAATAATTTCCCATGCGTAGATTTCATTACTTTTAAACGCTCAAATGAATAAATTGGTGCAGACTTTTCCTGGTCTTGTTTCTATTCTGTCCACCTGAATATTTCACTTTGACTGACAATTTCATCGTGTTGTTTTTGTGAAGGAAATATCCAAATGCTTTTTAATAGTTTGAATTTAAGCGAGGTTTTTTGTTTTGTTTGGTTTTTTTAAGCCACTGCACTGCAAATCTTTTGATAATCTTTTCAGCAAAACCAATATTTGCATCCGATTCTAATGAAGTCATTCGCAAATACGACAAATATCATCGTTCGATTTTGATAATAGATTACGTGGTTGATCAGTTGACAAATTTCTAAAACAATACCGCATGTATGCCAGGGTCTTGACTTCTGTGGAGTTACATTTTGTTCTGTTTTGAAACTGCAAAAATAAACTCAGTTACGCCACTAACTGATATGCCGAATGTTCTATTCCAAAGTAACGAATTTCTTTTTATTTGCCTCTCTCTCTCTCTCTCTCTCTCTCTCTCTCTCTCTCTCTCTCTCTCTCTCTCTCTCTCTCTCTCTCTCTCTCTCTCACTGTGCGCGTGCGTGCGTGTGTCTGCGTTACATGAGCGTGTGCATGTGTGTGCGTACGCGCGCGTGCGTGAATGTGTGTGTGTGTGTGCGTTTGTGTGAATGTGAGTACATATACCCTGTTTGAGTATATGCGTGCGTGCATGTGTTTGTGTGTGTGTGTGTGTGTGTGTGTGTGTGTGTGTGTGTGTACGCGCGTGTGTGTGTATGTGTGTGTGTGTATGTGTGTGTGTGTTTGTGCGTTTGTGTGAAAGTGAGTACATATACCCTGTTTGAGTATATGCGTGCGTGCATATGTGTGTATGTGTGTGTGTGTGTGTGTGTGCGTGTACGCGCGTGTGTGCGTGTGTATGTGTGTGTGTGTATGTGTCTGTGTCTCTGTGTGTGTGTGTGTGTGTGTGTATGTTGTGAAGCACAAATCAGTAACGCTTCTGTTGCCATCATGATCTAGACAAATGACGACAGTTCGCGGGTCATTGTCCGCTTAGGTCCCTATTTCCCCAAAGCATGTCTCTTCGAATTAAGAAGAAAAAAAAGAATGAAAAGAAATCAAAATGATATCTGTGTCACTAGGACATGTCACATAATTATTTCTTTTTAGCGTGCACATTGAATTAACCCGTATCGTCGTGAGCAAGAGTGTTTCTTTATTCCTTCATTGTTTATCAGTCTCTCCATCTATCTATTTGTCCATATTCTAGAGTGTGCCTGCCTGCCTGCCTGCCTGCCTATGCTGTAGCCTGCCAAGAGTTAGCTACCTTCTCTGTATGTCTTTTTTTTGGGGGGGGAGGGGGGTGTGGGGGTGAAGGGCGGGGGGCGGGAAGGTGGGTGTGGGGAATTAGCCAGTGGAAACAAAGTTTGCATTTTTGTCCTTTATCAGTCTTCTCCAAAGCATCATGTTGGGAAAGCTTCGGTACTTTCTCTGTATATCTTTTCTCCCTTCTGTCTATCCAACAGCAAAAAGAATGTGTGTGCATGTGCGTGTGCGTGTGCGTGTGTGTGTGTTCGTTCTTTAGTTTAACGTCTTTTCACTGTAAGTGATATTAGACGTGTGTGTGTGTGTGTGTGTGTGTGTGTGTGTGTGTGTAAGAGAGTTACTATTTTTGTTTGGCCTTACTTTTTTTTTAGAGAACTTCGGCCTTCAAATTTAAATCATCCTTCTGTGTGTGCAAGATTTAATGTTGCAGAATTTCATTATTATCAGATGAGTTGTTTTAAACATTTTTTTTTATTGTTGTTTATGTTATATTTTTGCTATGGGATGAAGGAAAGATTTTCTTGTAGTTCAGGGACTATAGCACTTTTGCTGCTGTTTTTTTTTAAATTCGAACGGTTCTGAAATTCAATGAAGTTGAATTAACGATTTCTCTAACGGAGTTTAGTATTGTATGTGCTGTATTTTCACGAACTTTTCAAATGGACAGTCGAGGAATTGCCTTAGCGTTGTTTGGTTGTTGTTTTTTTTTTTCTTTTGTCCTCTAGATCTTTACTCTATATTTTCTTGTGTTGTGTTATATTTATATTATATATTTATATGCTTTTGTTTTGTTTGTTTTTTTTGTTTGTTTGTCTTTGTTTTTGTGTGTTTGTTATTTTGTGACTGAGTGGTTCAATATTAAAGGTTATCGTTTAAAAAAAGTTTTGATTATTTGTTATATTATGTGTAATATGATATTAATTTGTTTATTTTTTGTTTTAAAAGTTGGAAGGAAAGAGTCCCGTTGTTGCATGTGAAATTTTTAGATGGCAGTCACGTTTTTCGGGGTATTGGGGTTTACATTAACGAAGAGATAAGATAAGCTAGAGAATAATACAGCAATTCATTTACATTTAAACTTGGCAATAGACTACGAAGAAGTATACTTCCTGCCTTGTTGCTTTGCGTCCACCTGAATTTACTTGTCGACGTTTCGGTTGTTTGTTTGAAGAAATCCAAACGTTTTAAGCTGAGACTTGGTAATTTAAAGAGGTTTTGTTAGGTTTTAGTGGTTTAAGGGTCCGGTGGGCAAATCTTCAACTTTAAACTTGGCAAAGAACCAATAGACATCGATGCTAAGGAAGTCATTCGAAAGTTCGCATTTCTCTTTCGTTTTCTTCATTGATACCATGTGTATGAACACTTCACAATTTAATGCACAGAAAAATGAGCCAGGTACTACATTATCTTGTCACATTGAAAATTCTGAAACACAAACATAACTACATTGTCACTAGATACTAACGAATCACGAATTCTGATCCAATGTCACGAATTTTTATATTTGCCTCACACTCATGTCATTATCTACATGATAAACTGAACACATCACATCCTGATCTTCCCTGAAAACTACTACCCCTACCTTAATGTCACCATAATCTCATCACATATCAGATCGCGCATGTTGGTTACATGAACAGTCATTGATCATTGTACCGTACTACTGACACTAATTTTATGGTGGTCAGTGTGTCACCTGTTGATTTGAATACATTGGATCGTTTCACTGTAAAAAACTGAGTAACATAACCTTATTATATTGCCCATGAAAATTTGGATCCACTTGCTGTGATTGTTCTGAAAAACGCGCTCACGATTATGATATTGTCACTTGATGTAGATGATGGCATTCACTTCTGTAAATTAGTACATAAAACCTTGAACAACATCTGACATGTTCTTGTGTATGTGACACATCACATATTGATCTTGTACCTGAAAACTGAACACTCAACATCTGTCTGTCACCATGATGTATTGAAATCACATCATGTTTGTCACCATGTATGTTGTGAGAAAATCACAACAGTCATTTCACTGAATAATGCAACATATCAACAAATGATACAGTTCCAGTGTAATTGCCCTAGCCCACTATTCCCAACATTGTCCCTGTAATATGAAAAAAACAACATCAAGAATATTACACAATGAATAAACTTGACAGCACACATACATATTATTTCTTTTTAAACGTGCACATTAATAACACGTATCATTCCTGAGCCAAGAAGTTACTGATACTACCTACATTGATCTATCATTGTCACTCATAACAATCTGAACTACAATCCATATTCATTGCACCATGAAAAAAATGAACACCACATCTGCTCTGTCACCTGAATAACTGACCACCACATATCATGTCTTGTCACCTGATGTATACTGACACACATCCATGATCATTGTCCCATGAAAAACTGAACCATAATTCTTATTGTCACATGATAAACTGGAACAAGTCACCATCTGGATGTGCACTGAAAAGCTGAAGCATCACAGGGCTGAAATGGTGTCAGGAATTAGCCATGAAACAATTAGCATTTTCCGATCTTTATCTAATCATTCACATCATGATCATTGACCATGAAAAAACGTACTATACTATCATTGTCACCTGATGCATTACTCACTCACACTCATGTCATTATCCACAGAAAATATGAATCACCGACTTGGTTTGCGCTGAAAACTGCATTCTCTTCATTGAACGTCTTTCATGTAACGATATCATGATCATTGTCCCTGATGTGTATGTGAAAACCACATATGATAGAAATGAAAGAACACATAGATGAGAATTGTCACCATGTGATATCTGACACCAATCATAATCAATTGTCACCATGAATACTGAACCACTTCAAATTTAACCTTGTCAACTCGATTTACGAAAAACACATTCTAAGTTCATTGTACATTTCGATAGGATATTTTAAACTTCATGTTCATTATCACTTTGAAAAATCTTATTTTTTTTTCATTTTTCATTTACTCATGACGAAAAAAGGAAACCTTTTTTCTGAGTTCACGTGACAATAGCACCTTGAAAGACAAGCTTTTTTTCAAATCTCATGTGGATTTTACCATTAGAGATATAAACAATTCCTAACATCAGATCATTAGCACCTGTAAATTTTAACACAGAACTTTACAAACTGGACAGTCACCAACAAATAACTACATCACACATCAGAACGATGTTACATGAAAATCTATTGAACCATCCACACATATTCAACTCCTATTTTCTGTGTTTGATGCTGTATACAATATACATTTACATATGATATATAATACATACATATCATTATTTCAGTGATGTAATGAATCACATCACACATTATGATATGTGCGCTGATGATTACTGACTGCGACATTCTGATGTGTCCATGTGTAACTGAATCACATCATAACTATGATGTTCACATAAAGTAAACGGTACAAAAAATCATTACTTGTACAATAAATAATAATGACATATAATATACTTATATTTTCACATGATTAAAACTGAAAAACACATATCATGATCTTGTCACCAGAAAAAGCAGAACAACCAGCATACAGGTCATTGTCACCGAAGAAAATGATTTCCCCACATATCTGTTCATTGTCACTGATAATCTGAACACACAATAACAAGAAATTGTCACCATGATAATAAACAACATCAAATCATGATCTTTTCACCAGCAAAAACTGAACTACACTACCATATACATTGTCGACCAAAACCTCAACACATAAACTGTCTTGTCACCTGTAAAAAACTGCAGCTCAATCTGACATTGTACCATGATATCCTACTACCATATAGCATGGACATTGGCTACATTTAAAAAAATCGACACTTTTATCTGTAAGGCCTGAAAAAATCTCTTCACAACACAAGACATGAAAGATATACTGAAACAAAACATGACGGATTGTGACAATGAGTTCTGACTTTCACACTTCATGTTCTTTCACCATGAAAAACTGAAACTCACATCATGATCATTGTACCATGATAAAACCATACTATATCATGTCACATGATGATTATGAAACACCACAATATGTCATGTCACCTAATACTGAACATCACATTGATCATTGTCACCATGATGATATACTGAACACACCACACATCATAATCATTGTCACCATGATATACTGAACACATCACACATCATGATCATTGTCACCATGACGATATACTGAACACATCACACACCATGATCATTGTCACCATGACGATATACTGAACACATCACACATCATGATCATTGTCACCATGACGATATATTGAACACATCACACACCATGATCATTGTCACCATGACGATATACTGAACACATCACACATCATGATCATTGTCACCAAGACGATATACTGAACACATCACACATCATGATCATTGTCACCATGATGTACTGAACACTCACACATCATGATCATTGTCACCATGAAAAAACTGAACACATCACACACCATGACCATTGTCACCATGATGATATACTGAACACATCACACATCATGATCATTGTCACCAGGAATAAACTGAACGCATCACACACCATGATCATTGTCACCATGAAAAAACTGAACACATCACATATCATGATCATTGTCACCATGAAAAAACTCAACACATCACACATGATCATTGTCACCATGATATACTGAACACATCACACATCATGATCATTGTCACCATGATGATATACTGAACACATCACACATCATGATCATTGTCACCATGATGATATACTGAACACATCACACATCATGATCATTATCACCATGAAAAAACTGAACATATCACATATCATTATCATTGTCACCATGAAAAAACTGAACACACCACATATCATGATCATTGTCACCATGAATAAACTGAACACATCACATATCATGATCATTGTCACCATGATATACTGAACACATCACACATCATGATCATTGTCACCATGATGATATACTGAACACACCACACATCATGATCATTGTCACCATGATGATATACTGAACACATCACACACCATGATCATTGTCACCATGACGATATACTGAACACATCACACATCATGATCATTGTCACCATGATATACTGAACACACCACACATCATGGTCACTGTCTTTCTTTTTTCTTTTTTCTTTTTTTTTTTTTTTTTTTTCCTCTTTAAGATCCACACGGTATCATACAATATATGGACTTTTGATATTGAATTGTTAGTCAAAGATCAGTTGTAAAATAGACAGTCTTTTAAGGGTTTTTTTAGCAGTGCTTATACACAGTTTACCTATCAAAATAATATGGTTTATTTTGTATATTGTCATAATTTTGAATCCTGTGTTCTGCTTTCCTACGCCGAGCCCTTATATACACAGCGGGTATGAACGAATCCATTATGCCGGCAGCTGCAATATGAAAGACTACTGGACCTTCAACTTTTAGTAGTAGTAGTAGTAGTGTTGTTCTTGTTCTTGTTGTTGGTGTTCTTCTTCTTCTTCTTCTTCTTAATAGTAGTAGTAGTAGTTGTTGTAGATGTAATAGAAGTAGTAGGAGTAGTAGTCGCAGTAGTAGATTTGTATTTGTATTTCTTTTTATCACAACAGATTTCTCTGTGTGAAATTCGGGCTGCTCTCCCCAGGGAGAGCGCGTCGCTACACTACAGCGCCACCCATTTTTTTGTATTTTTTCCTGCGTGCAGCTTTATTTGTTTTTCCTATCGCAGTGGATTATTTCTACAGCATTTTGCCAGGAACAACCCTTTTGCTGCCGTGGGTTCTTTTACGTGCGCTAAGTGCATGCTGCACACGGGACCTCGGTTTATCGTCTCATCCGAATGACTAGCATCCAGACCACCATTCAAGGTCTAGTGGAGGGGGAGAAAATATCGGCGGCTGAGCCGTGATTCGAATCAGCCCGCTCAGATTCTCACGCTTCCTAGGCGGACGCGTTACCTCTAGGCCATCACTCCTACTATTATTATCATCTTCATCATCATCATCATCATCATTCACAATACAGACGAGTAAACATTCGACCAAAAAAAAAACTTAAATGAAAACGACATCTACGACAAACAAAAAGGGGAAGGAAAAACAACCCCTTCCGAACCATGATATTGTCATCCAACACATCCACCAGTGAACATCGTTGTTATATTCATCGCGTGGTTATCACGAGTGGCATCAAAAGCAGCAACAGCAGTAGTAACACCAGCACAATTAGCAGCGGTAACATGAATGTAGCAGTAGCAGCACTAACAACATCAGCAACACTAACAACAGTGACAGTAGCTGCAGCAGCAGCAGCAGTAACATAAAGCAACAGTTGTAATGATGGGTTTTTTGTTTTTTGGGGGGTTTTTTGTGCGCTTACAGTTGACTTCATCAAGTTTTTGCGCCTTATAGATATTATCATTAGTAGCAGTAGTTCTCTTTTATGTATCTATCAATTGTTTATTTATTTACTTATTTCTTTTTATTTTATTCTTTTTTGTTTGTTTTGTTTTGTTTTTGTTTTTTCTCAAGGCCTGACTAAGCGCGTTGGGTTACGCTGCTGGTCAGGCATCTGCTTGGCAGATGTGGTGTAGCGTATATGGATTTGTCCGAACGCAGTGACGCCTCCTTGAGCTACTGATACTGATACTGATACTGCAATGATGTAGCAACAGCAACGCAACCAGCCGATAATACTCAAATGTGTACATTAACACTCTAACAAACTGTCTTCAATTACCGATAATGTGTGTGACGGGACATTAAACAAATATTCTTCCTCCTCCTCCTCCTCCTCCAACGCAAGCAGCAATGTCAGCAACAGCAACGGTATTAGTACTCGCAGTAGTTGTAGTACACAAGCTCAGACACGCGGGACCAATGCCTGCTTTCAACAAATTATAAAGCATTAACTCTCTCCATACGAAAGGCGAAAGAGACGACGTTAACAGCGTTTCACCCCAATTACCATCATCAAAATATTGCAAGCGGAACGCTCTTATACTGAAGACGTAAATGTTGACAAAGAATACCACAATTCTGACGACGGAAGCTAAAGGTTGGGTCATTCAGACACCCACTGGACATCCGAAGGGTCTGTGTAGAGGAGAAGAGAGGACTGGCCGTACTGAGTGAGTTAAAAACGGATTTTGGATTCAAATATTTTTGGGGGGATGAACTCATCACAAAGACCTTTGATTAAAATTCGGGCATTCCATAATGATTTGAAATTCGTCCACAATTACACCCAAATTGCAGTTACTACGACACGTACGCAATTCACGCGAAATATTGTGACGTCATCCACTCAAGGCAAGGCAGAAAAAGAACAAACAGAAGTAAGAATTACTTAGAAAAACAAAACGAAAAAGTCCAAAGGTTCCGGAACTCAAAAAGGAACACGAACGTAATCTAGATAAAGAGACAGAGATCAGCAGATGGATAAAAAAAAAGGGGGGGTCTAAAACGAAAGAGAGAAAGATTTGCAAGGCCTTCAAGACTCACTTGTGATACACTTTTTTTTTCTTTTTTTTTTTTTTTAATCTAATCGTTAAAGTGTGTTCTGTATTTGTTAGTATAAAGCTTCTGGTTTAGAAAAAAAAAGGGGGGGGGGGGGAGTCCTGACGGCAGATTCGCACCCCGCGTGTTCGGGTGAGAAGAAACTTTCTTACCCAATACACTATTGTGGCTCCTTAACGACGTTAAAAAAATTACATTTAAACATGCTTTTTTAAAGGACGATAAATCAATTGCGGTATTCGCAGTGAGAACGCTGTTTAAATCATATTATTCTGGTGTATCTTGGGCATTCAAAAAATCTTTAAGGGCAATTAAAAATTCTTTTAAGTTACGCTGCAACATTTAGCCGTTTTCTGCGGATCTAGATAGATGTACAAGTTTAGTTACACCCGCCGGGAATGTACGACATTGTCGATTCAATTTCTCTTTTATGTTCATTCTAGTTTTATAGTGTTAAAGTTTATATGAAAATTGAGTATTTTGTTAAACTAATAACATGTAGAGCCAAGTACAAGTACTTCTAAACGTCGTATGAAGTGAAAAGGACTTCATTTTGAGAAAAGTCGACTGGAAATTTTTGCGTGTCATCAAGGGTATTAACTCTCATGGTTTATTATTTTTAACTGTGAATTCCGAGTGATTTTGTTGATATTTTTATGGCAGTTTGGGGCATAATCCGGTAGGTGATGAGGCGTTCAAAAATCTTTCTCTGAATAAATATTTAACGGTCTCCTTCTCCAACTTTCCATCACATGTTATCGTGTATTGTCGATTGAATATAAGATTGAACGGGCAGGTCAACAACTTGAAACAAAATGGCGACCTTCGCGTTCGCGAGGAATATGACCACGCGCTTTGAATATGTATAAATATGTGTACGCAATTGATTTTTGCCCATGACCTTCAGGGCTCAGCCAATAGATCTATACAGTCCACTCGTAGTATTGATTTTAGTATTTTCCGAAAAAGACCACTTGGGCGAATGAACATAGTGAAAGCCCTGTACACAGAGTAAAACACACAAGCATTTTATGTATTGAGTATAATTTCAAAATGTAATGTTTAAGATGAGAAAGATCAGCTTAAAGCAAATTAACCCCCCAAGCATTAATTACATATTAATTTCCCTTTTTTACTATCTGCAGCAAAGACATGCACCAGAAATATAACTTCCATGCTTAGCAAAAGAAGTTCCTGTTTGAACAAAAAATGATAATAATGACTGCTTTTGTTGTTGTGTCAGAATATCAGATCAAAGTGCCAAGTTTAGAGAATATAAAAAAATATAATATAAATATAACAGTAAATTCAGTTTGCATATAATTTGGGCTTCTTTTTTATTTTTTTTATTTTTTTGGGTGTGCCCATCCCAGAGGTGCAATATTGTCTTAAACAAGATGACTGAATTTTTCCCATTTTTATGCCAAATTTGGTGTAAACTGACAAAGTGTTTGCAGAGAAAATGACAATGTTAAAGTTTACCACACACACACACACACACACACACACACACACACACACAGACAACCGAACACCGGGTTAAAACATAGACTCACTTTGTTTACACAAGTGAGTCAAAAATGTCTCAAAGCAGCAGGCCACAGTCTCTTGACAAGAAAAAGTCGCCATACCTGTGGCCACGCTCGAGTGTTTTAACCCACTTGGAGGCCTTTCTTTTGAGTGGCGCGGCTACCCCAATCACAGATCGATGAAGGTACCCGAGCACAACATGAAACCCACCCTCACTGACTATACCTCTGTGTCTGTGTGTGTGTGTGTGTGTGTGTGTGTGTGTGTGTGTGTGTGTCTATCCCACTGCCTCTCTCTCTCTCTCTCCTCTCTCTCTCTCTGCCTTCTCCTCTCTCTCTCTTTCTCTCGCTCTCTCTGTGCCTCTCTCTCTACCTCTCTCCCTCTGCCCTCTCTCTCTCTCTCTCTCTCTCTCTCTCTCTCTGCCTCAACTTGTCTGTCTGTCTCTCTCTCTTTCTGCCTCTCTCTTTTTTCTCTCTCTGCCTCTCTCTCTCTCCCTCTGCCTCTCTCTCTTTCTGCCTCTCTCTCTCTCTGCCTCTTTCTCTCTCTCTGCCTCTTCTCCTCTGCCCTCTCTCCCTCTGCCCCCTCTCTCTCTCTCTCTCTCTCTGCCTTCTCCCCTCTCTCTCTGCCTCTCTTTCTCTCCCTCTGCCCCCCCCCCCTCTCTCTCTCTCTCTCTCTCTCTCTGCCTTCTCCCCTCTTTCTCTGCCTCTCTTTCTCTCCCTCTGCCCCTCTCTCTCTCTCTCTCTCTCTCTCTGCCTCTTTCCCTCTCTGCCTCTCTCCCTCCATCTCTCACTCTGTCTCTCCCTCTCTCTCTCTCTCTCTCTCTCTCTCTCTCTCTCTCTCTCTCTCTGCCTCAGCCTCTGTCTGTCTGTCTGATTCTCTCTCTCTCTCTCTCTCTCTCTCTATCTATCTATCTATCTATCTATCTATCTATCTATCTGTCTACCTCTCCGTCCCTCCCTCCACTCCTTCCCCACCTCTTTCTTTTTTCTTTTCTTTTTTTTCTCTCTCTCTCTCTCCTCCTGGCCACCCGGGCAGAGCAGCCACTTGGGTTATCGATCTGGCCATTGTGACACTGCCATCAGTAGGGCCCTGTCGCTCACATCATCAATCAGGGGACCTGGATAGGCTGCAGACCCCCCCACCCCCCTTTTGTATGTGGGGGGGGGGGGTGGGCGTGGGGATTGGGGGTGGAGAGATGGAAGGGTATGTATGTGGGGGGGGGAGGGAAGGTGTGGGGAAGGGAGTGGAGGGGACGGGGTGTGGTGGGGCGTGTGGGGTGGAGGAGGTGGGGAGTTGGGCAGGGTGTGTGTGTGAGTATATATATATATATATGTGTGTGTGTGTGTGTGTGTGTGTGTGGGTGTGTGTGTGTGTGTGTGTGTGTGTGTGTGTGTGTGTGTGTGTGTGTGTGTGTGTGTGTGTGTAGTGGATGTGTGTGTGTGTGTGTGTGTGTGTGTGTGTGTGTAGTTGGGATTGTGTGTGTGTGTGTGTGTGTGTGTGTGTGTGTGTGTAGTTGGGATGTGTGTGTGTGTGTGTGTGTGTGTGGTTGGGATGTGTGTGTGTGTGTGTGTGTGTGTGTGTGTAGTTGGGACTCTGTGTGTGTGTGTGTGTGTGTGTGTGTGTGTGTGTGTGTGTGTGTGTGTGTGTGTAGTTTGGACTCTGTGTGTGTGTGTGTGTGTCTGTCTGTCTGTCTGTCTGTCTGTTGTGCGTAGCTAGGATTATGCTGTGTGAGTTTGTGTACGTGCATGTGGGAGACAGAGGACGGGGTCTATGTGTGTATGTGTGCGCGAGCGCTTGCGCGAGTGTATGCGTGTGTGCGTGTGCGTGTGTGTGTGTGTGCGTGTGTGTGTGTGTGTGTGTGTGTGTGTGTGTGTGTGCGTGTGTGTGTATGTGTGTTCGAGCGGGCGCGTGCGTGCCTCTGTGTGTGTGTGTGTGTGTGTGTGTGTGTGTGTGTGTGTGTGTGCGTGTGTGTGTGTGTTCGAGCGCGCGCGTGCGTGCCTGTGTGTGTGTGTGTGCGTGTGCGCGTATGCGTGCAGACTACAATGACGAGACAAAGAACTATCAATTGTTCATATCTTGTCTTTTTTTTTTCTTTCTTGTTTGTTGTTGTTATTGTTGTTGTTGTTTGTTTGTTTGTTTGTTTGTTTGTTTGTTGTTTCTTCTTCGTCTTCTTCTTCTTTCTTTCTTTCTTTCTTTCTTTCGTGGAGAGGACGAGGTAGATGGGAGGGAGAAGGTGGGGTTGGAGTGGAGAGAGAGAGAGAGAAAGACAACCAGAAAGACAGAGGCAGAGATAGAAACATGGACAGAGACAGAGAGAGATGGAGAGAGACACAGAGAGAAAGAGAGAGGCAGAGACAGAGAGGGAGGGAGGGGGGACAGAGAGACAGACAGAGATAGAGAGACAGACAGACAGACAGGCAGAGACAGAGAGAGACCGAGACCGAGACAGACAGACAGAGAGACAGAGACAGACAGAGACAGACAGAGAAAGAGACAGAAAGAGAGAGACAGAATGAGACAAGGAGAGACAAAGACACAGAGAGAGAGAGAGGGAGAGAGAAAAAGAGTAAGAGAGAGAGTGAAGGAGGGATTGAGAGAGGGGGAGAGAGAGAGTGAGAGAGAGAGAGGGAGAGAGATAGAGAGAGGAGGGTTGAGAGAGAGAGGGGGGAGATAGAGAGGGAGAGAGGAGAGAGAAGGAGGGGTTTAGAGAGAGGAAGAGAGAAGAGAGAAGGAGAGATTGAGAGAGGGGGAGAAAGAGAGAGAAGGAGGGGTTGAGAGAGAGAGAGAGAGAGAGAGAGGTAGAGAGAGAGAGAAGGAGGGGTTGCGAAAGGGAGAGAGAGGGGGGGAGAGAGAGAGGGATGAGACAGAGAGACCGAGAGAGATGAGACAGAGACAGAGAGACATACAGTAAATGTGTGCGTGTGGGGGCGGTGTATAAGTGGATAACTGGGAAGTAAGAAGGTGATGGAGATGAGAGAGAGAGGGTGATAGTGGTGTGGAGATGGGGGTGATGGTGTGGGGAATTGGGGGGGGGAGGTGGAGGGTCCGGGGGAGGGGGGGGGGGAGGGTAGGACAAGCGGCAGCAGATGCTGGTGATTTTTTTTTTTTTTTTCTTCGTCGGTTTTTTTGTGTGTGTGTTTTTTTGGGGGGGTTGTTTGTTTGTTTGTTTGTTTTTTTAGCTACTTTATCATTCCTTTGTATCCTTTATTTTCCTTGTTTCTTTCTTTCTTTCTTTCTTACTTCCTGTCTTTTTCTTTTCTTTTCTTTTTTTCTTCCTTGTCTTGCTGCTAGGGTTGGCCGTGGTTGTGGTGTCTTCATTTGTTTTTGGTTTTGTTTGTTTGTGTTTTGTTTGTTGCTGTTGTTGTTGTTTTTTTCGCTCTCCCTTTTCTTTCTTTCTTGCTTTCTTTCTTTCTTTCTTTTCTTTTCTTTTCATTCTTACTTTCTTTCTTTTTTTCTTTTTTTTTTTTTTTTTTTGGTTGGTGTTGACGGTAGTAGTGGATGGGTTTGGTTTCGTTGTTTTTTTTTAAGCATGTGTGTTTGTTTTTCATTCTTTCTTCTTCTCTCTTCATTTTTTTTTCTTTCTTTTCTTTCTTTTCTCTTCATTCTTACTTTCTTTCATTTTGGTTGTTGTACACGGTAGTACTGGATGTGGTTGGTTTCGTGGTTGGTTTTTGTTGTTGTTGTTGTTGTTGTTTGCGTGTTTGTTTGTTTTTGTTTTCATTCTTTCTTCTTCTCTCTTCCTTTCTTTCTTTCTTTCTTTTTTTCTTTTCTTTTCTTTCTTATTATCTTTCTTTTTGGTTGTTGTTGACGGTAGTAGTGGATGTGGCTGGTTTCGAGATTTTTTTGCGTGTTTGTTTGTTTGTTTGTTTTTCATTCTTTCTTCTTTTTTCTTTCTTTCTTTTTTTTTCTTTCTGTTCGTTTTGCTTGTTGTTAGTGGTGGTGGTGGCTGTGAAGTGGTGTCTTTCTTTGTTTGTTTGTTTTTGTTTCTTTCTTTCTTCATTTTTTTTTTCATTCATTTATTTCTCTCTCTCACTCTCTCTCTTCCATTCTTACCCTGTGTTTTTGTCCTTCCTTTCTTACTTTTTTTTGTTTGTTTCTTTCTTTTTTTTCTTTTTTTCTTTTTTTTTAACTCTTCTTTGTTCATTTTACTAGCATCCAGTTTTCTGTTTGGTCCGATTTTCCTGTGTCTTTGTCTGTTTCTTCTGCTTCTTCTTCTTCTTCTTCTTCTTCTTCTCCTTCTTCTTCTACAATACAATACAATGCAATGCTATACGTTATAATACATTACAATACAATACAATGACTTCGTTGCACGATCTGTGTTTATTTCCGTTTGTGTACATGGGCTGAAAAAAATAATAATTCAAGAATACTCACTCTCACCAAAAAAAAAAGTGATTTTTTTCTTTCAATGATGGATTCTTCTTCAGTGACCTGGCATTTTCACTTGATGAATAACTGCAGTGTCATCCACCTTTAAGTGAATGTAACCCAGACATGAAATCTGGGTGGTTTAAATTTAGATGGTAAATTCCAGTTATATAAGATATATATATATATATACATATATATATATATATATATATATATATGCAGACAGACAATGGGAGAGAGAGAGAGAGAAGGAGTTGAGAGAGGGGGAGAGAGAGAGGGAGAGAGAGAGGGAGAGAGAAAAAAGTGAGAGAGAGAGAGAGAAGGAGGGATTGAGAGAGGGGGAGAGAGAGAAAATGAGAGAGAGAGAGGGAGAGAGAGAGAGATAGAGAAGGAGGGTTGAGAGAGAGGGGGGGGGGGTGAGATAGAGAGGGAGAGAGAAGAGAGAAGGAGAGATTGAGAGAGATGCTGATAGACAGTGGAAGAGAGAGAGAAAGAGAGAGAGAAAAGTGAAGAAGAGAGAGAGAGAGACGCTTTGACAGTTTTATACATTTTCAAGAGACATAAGATCAAACAAACAAATAAAATGTAAGTTAGCATTCTCAACACACGCACAATTAACGCAAACACAGAAAATGAGACAAATATAAAACAAGTAAAATCTGTCAGCTCGACCATCCACAATGAAAGAACATTCTTTCATATACACATACATGCGAATATATCAAATTATCATCCAGTAACATATCCTTCAGTAGCCGGGGTTTTTTTTTTCTCACAAGGAATATTGGGGGAGGATAGTACATAACAAGGTACGAACATAAATCGAAAATCATACACAAATACATATGCGTGTGTGTGTATCTGTCTGTCTGTCTGTCTGTCTGTCTGTCTGTCTGTCTGTCTGTCTGTCTGTCTGTTGGGGGATAAGGGGGTGGGGGGCGAGTGATAGTTCTATAGTGTTAGTGGTAGCTGATGTTGTAAAAGCAATAGTAATGGAAGTGACAGTAGCATCAACAGCAACAACAACATCGCAGTAATACCTGCAACAGCATCATCATCATCATCATCATCTTCTTCATCTTCATCGTCATCAGGAGTAGTAGTAGTAGTAGTAGTAGTAGTAGCAGCAGCAGCAGCAGCAGCAGTAATGATGCATCCCAGCTTCATTTGATTCAATTGAATGTAATGTCTATTAAAACAAAATGTGGTATCTAGCATAGCTGCTGTTGTTATGATGATGATAAGGCATGGTAACAGTCATGGTGATGGTAATAATAAACATCCGTGCAGCGGATGTTATAGCGAGATCTTCTGCCCAAAGCGCTGTGTGTGTGTGTGTGTGTGTGTGTGTGTGTGTGTGTGTGTGTGTGTGTGTGTGTGTGTGTGTGTGTCTGTGTGTATGTCTCTCTGTGTGCGCGTGTCTGTGTGTGTGTCTGTGTGTCTGTCTGTCTGTGTGTCTGTGTCTGTGTCTGTGTGTCTCTCTGTGTGTATGTCTCTCTGTGTGCGCGTGTCTGTGTGTGTGTGTGTGTGTCTGTGTGTCTGTGTGTGTGTGTGTGTGTGTGTCTGTGTGTGTGTGTGTGTGTGTGTGTGTGTGTGTGTCTGTGTGTGTGTGTGTGTGTCTGTGTGTGTCCTTCACTCCTTATCACTTGGATTAACCCCTCAAGTTAACCCTATCTGACCAAAAAAAAGTCTGTAAGTTTCGCCTTTTGACGCTGAAAGCACGACATACTTGAGCAACCTTCTCTCAATCATCCGAGACGAAGCAAATGAGGCAAGAACGGTAAATCTGGTAGGCAGGAGGAGATGGGGTTACCCACCCGCTATCAGCCGTTGCCTTGTCAGTTAAGATCGTTTGGGACTGCAGCACTAGAGTCTAGCAACGAAGGCATCATGCAAGATTGTCATAACGTCACGTGGCATTCCACTCTATTTCTCTCTCTGTCAGGCCTGGTGTTTTTTTTTAAGCCCCTGCTGATCAGGCTCCGGTATCGATGCCGTTCTTTTTTTCTTCTTTTTTTCTTCTTTTTTTTTTCGTTTTTGTGCGCTGGCTTTTAGCGTGTGGTAGGGCAGGGGGTGGGGGGGGGGGGGGGGGAGGGGGGAATTGATTCACATGGCCTTTATGCATGACTGCGGCTGAAAGGGGCCTGGTGTGGTTTCTGCGAAAGAGAGCAATGCCAATTTTAACGTTGGGGATGTGAAGCTTGGAGCTGCCAACCAGTAGTGGCACTTCACAGAGTCGAGAAGTGATGGTGGTGGTGAGCAATGTTTTGTTGACAGCGTGCGTGTACATAGAAACCCCCTGATTTGGGTAGGCAGTGGTTCTTTATACAGCGTGTCTGTCTCTGTGAGTGTGTGTGTGTGTGTGTGTGTGTGTGTGTGTGTGTGTGTGTGTGTGTGTGTGTGTGTGTGTGTGTGCTTTTTTAAGACCCTGACTTGGCGACTGGTAGCTCTTTTACAGTGAGTGTACATAGAGACACTAGTTTGACAAATACTGGTTGTTTTACAGTGAGTGTACATAGAGACACTAGTTTGACAAATACTGGTTGTTTTACAGTGAGTGTACATAGAGACACTAGTTTGACGAACAATGGTTGTTTTACAGTGAGTGTACATAGAGACAATAGGTTGATGAACAGTGGTTGTTTTGCAGTGAGTGTACATAGAGACACCAGTTTGGTGAACAGTGGTTGTTTTACAGTGAGTGTACATAGAGACACTAGGTTGACGAACAGTGGTTGTTTTACAGTGAGTGTACATAGAGGCACTAGTTTGACGAACAGTGGTTGTTTTACAGTGAGTGTACACAGAGACACTAGGTTGACGAACAGTGGTTGTTTTACAGTGAGTGTACATAGAGACATTAGTTTGGTGAACAGTGGTTGTTTTACAGTGAGTGTACATAGAGACACTAGGTTGACGAACAGTGGTTGTTTTACAGTGAGTGTACATAGAGACACTAGTTTGGCGAGCAGTGGTTGTTTTACAGTGAGTGTACATAGAGACACTAGTTTGGTGAACAGTGGTTGTTTTACAGTGAGTGTACATAGAGACACAAGTTTGGTGAACAGTGGTTGTTTTGCAGTGAGTGTACATAGAGACACAAGTTTGGCGAACAGTGTTTGTTTTACGGTGAGTGTACATAGAGACACTAGTTTGATGAACAGTGGTTGTTTTACAGTGAGTGTACATAGAGACACTAGGTTGATGAACAGTGGTTGTTTTACAGTGAGTGTACATAGAGACACTAGGTTGATGAACAGTGGTTGTTTTACAGTGAGTGTACATAGAGACACTAGGTTGATGGACAGTGGTTGCTTTACAGTGAGTGTACATAGAGACAATAGGTTGATGGACAGTGGTTGTTTTACAGTGAGTGTACATAGAGACAATAGGTTGACGGACAGTGGTTGTTTTACAGTGAGTGTACATAGAGACAATAGGTTGATGGACAGTGGTTGTTTTACAGTGAGTGTACATAGAGACACTAGTTTGGTGAACAGTGGTTGTTTTACAGTGAGTGTGCATAGAGACACCAGTTTGACGAACAGTGGTTGTTTTACAGTGAGTGTACATAGAGAGACTAGTTTGGTGAACAGTGGTTGTTTTACAGTGAGTGTACATAGAGACACAAGTTTGACGAACAGTGGTTGTTTTACAGTGAGTGTACATAGAGACACAATTTTGACGAACAGTGGTTGTTTTACAGTGAGTGTACATAGAGACACTAGGTTGACGAACAGTGGTTGTTTTACAGTGAGTGTACATAGAGACATTAGTTTGGTGAACAGTGGTTGTTTTACAGTGAGTGTACATAGAGACACTAGTTTGGTGAACAGTGGTTGTTTTACAGTGAGTGTACATAGAGACACTAGTTTGGTGAACAGTGGTTGTTTTACAGTGAGTGTACATAGAGACACTAGGTTGATGAATAGTGGTTGTTTTGCAGTGAGTGTACACGTGGATCGTAATTTGGTGAGCGGTGTTTCTTCACAATGTGTGCGCGAAAAGACCTTTATTAAGTCGGTCACTAGTATTTTCTTGAGAGGGTATGTGGACGCACAGATCCTAATTCTGTGGCTCCGTATCCATGGATACGGACGTGCTTTGGGCGAGGAGTGGTTCTTCACAGTGCGTGTGTACATATTTACCACTAACTGATGGGTTTTTTTTAACAGCGTGTTTATATACAGACCGTAATTCAGTCATAAGTATTTCTTGAGAGGGTGTGTATACACTTATCCTAATTCAGTCGCTTTGTATATCATATCCATGGCTGTTTCTGATGTGATTATGCCCTGTCAGTGTTCGCGCCTGTCGAGGATATATCGTCATCATTGTTATCGATGCCAGTACAGTGTCACATTGACTCGCTGGATAAATCATCGCCATTTTGATGACCGGAATACTTCGTCGTGCTTCTATCAATTTATTATCAGTGTATAAATCTTCACTGAAAGCGTTTGTTTTGATACCTGTTTGGCAACACCGTAATTGATTTGTTTATCTGTTATTTATTCATTTTCCAGTGTTCAGGGTTGACAATGATGATCTTGTTTGTGCGACGAGTATTTTGTCACAGTTTTGATTGCACCCAAGTTGCGTCGTTATACTTCTACTGACACCCGAACTTGTGTCCTCGGGTTTTGCACTCGAGTTGTGTCGTTATACTTCTACAAACATCCGAGTTTGTGCCTTCGGGTATCTCTTCAGCATCATAACTTTAACGAAATCTGTTTTTTGAGACATCAACTTTGTTCCAGCGAAATACAGTGCGACTGTGAGATTAGCAACATTACCAATGTGAATGTTTTGGAAAACTGTGTCCATGAGTTACACTGCTGCAGTGATCATTGCAAGAACACCAAACGAAAGCAGTAAATGTCTGTAAAAAGTGTCAAATGTGAAAAAAAAAACTTAATAAGAAACACGCATGGGGATTCTGAGTACGGTAGTGTTTCTTTGACTCAGTTCACAATGTTAAAGTGACACAGAGACACCCCATCCCCACCCCACCCCACCCACCCACCCTTACACACACACCTTCGTGCCCTAGTAAAGCCAGCCCAGCCCTCTACCATACCCTCCCCTCCCCTCCCCTACCCTGCCCTACAAACCGTGTCCCCATGAAGACGTGTGGCACAGACGCCGTGCTGTACAAACTGAGGGTGTCCTCCTTCTCCCCCTCCCCGGACACCTTCACCTCCCGCTCCCCCACCCCCTCCAGAAAGTTCCGGCACAAGACGACCGTCTACAACGGGGTCAGCGCCAACTCATGGCTGCTCCCCATCGGGATCTGCGAGCGGGACCAGGTCACAGAAAAAGAAGACCCTGCAGACCCGTCCTCAGAAGCTCGACCCAAATCTAGAGCCAGCAAAGTCCAACTCACAAGGAATGACGCTCCAGAAAACAAACCGACGTCCAGTGACACGGCAGACAGTGGGGGAGGAGAAGAAGAAGGAGAAGAAGAAGAAGAAGGAGAAAAAGAAACAAACGAAGATGCCGTCAAAGGGGATGGTGAGGATGGAGACGTGGTCCCAGATGCGTCCCCAGCTCCTCCTCCTGCTGCTGCCCAGTCACGCGCTCTGACGTCAGAGGAGTTTGATTCACTATGGAGGCGCGTGTCCCACAGACCCCAGCACACAGGAAACGTTTTCATCGTCCGCAGGAGGAACGTCCCGGAAGGCATCGACAAGAACGAGTACCTCCAGGGCAAACACTTACGGTCTAAATTCGAAGCTGACCAAGAGACTCAGGGGGGATCCGGTGTCAGACTTCAGCCCCGGCCTTTCACGGCTCCTGGGAAGAGGAAAGGGACCTCGGGCTGCCCCCCACCACACCCCCCACGACCTTTCTCCCACACAGGCGTGAGGAGGGTCAGGGACCTCCATGACAAACCTCCTCCACAGCCAGCGCCCCTCAACTCCAGTCTGGACCTTGTCATCACCTCCTTCCACCTTGCCGGTCATCAGGATGGTTCAGGCACTTCAGACCTCGCCCAGGCTTCCTGGAAACACGACACGGGCAGAACAACGCCCGGCAGCAGGAGTTCACCTCGCCCTAAAACTGCCTCAGCCACGACCGGCAAGAGCAGGCATCACGGTGACTCCCTCAGCACCATTGACGGGATCAAACGGGACTTCCTGAGGAGGGCCAAATCCGCTCCCCCGAACGGTCGTTCCAACGACTCCGCCTCCCTGTATGACGGGAGCTCCACCACCACCACCACCACCACCAGTCGTAGACCTTCCCTCTACTGGCGCGCCCGCTCCGCCTACCACAAGAAACTCATGACGTATGGGCCAGACGAGGGCCCGGACCCTAACGAACAGTCGCAGATCATCCGCGGGTCGCTGTGGCGGCCCCTCATCGTGGGCGAGGACGGCGGGGTGATGCAGCACAGCGCGGGCTGCCCCTACAAGTGCAAAGGATGCTTCAAAGCGTGCCTGGTCTCCGCAGACTACCTGGAGAAAGCCCGCGCCCAGAAAGCCCTCCGGGAGAGGAACGAGCAGGTCCGACGGACAGGGTCAGGACGCACCGTGCACGGCAGACCCGTCAGCGTGCCATGCAGATACAAGGTGAAGGTCAACAACCCCAAGAACCTGGTCAGCATCGCTCTGGCTAGGAGCCAGCCTCTCTACCAGCTGGTGCATGGGAGCAAGAACTCTGGTGACAACGACGACAAAGGTGACGCTTCAGTGGACTCCACCAAGGCTGACAGTACCACCAAGGCTGACAGAGCCATCAAGGCTGACAGAGCTGACAGAACCACCAAGGCTGACAGTACCACCAAGGCTGACAACCCCAAAGCTGACAATACCACAAAGGCTGACAAAGCTGACAGAACCACCAAGGCTGACAGTACCACCAAGGCTGACAACCCCAAAGCTGACAATACCACAAAGGCTGACAAAGCCGACAGTGCCACCATGGCTGACAAAGCTGACAGTACCACCAAGGCTGACAGAGCCACCAAGGCTGACAAAGCTGACAGTACCACCAAGGTTGACAAAGCTGACAGTACCACCAAGGCTGGCAAAGCTGACAGTACCACCAAGGCTGACAGAGCCACCAAGGCTGACAGAGCCACCAAGGCTGACAGTACCACCAAGGCTGACAGAGCCACCAAGGCTGACAAAGCTGACAGTACCACCAAGGCTGACAAAGCTGACAGTACCACCAAGGCTGACAAAGCTGACAGTACCACCAAGGCTGACAGTACCACCAAGGCTGACAAAGCTGACAGTACCACCAAGGCTGACAAAGCTGACAGTACCACCAAGGCTGACAAAGCTGACAGTACCACCAAGGCTGACAGAGCCACCAAGGCTGACAAAGCTGACAGTACCACCAAGGCTGACAGAGCCACCAAGGCTGACAGAGCCACCAAGGCTGACAGAGCCACCAAGGCTGACAGTACCACCAAGGCTGACAGAGCCACCAAGGCTGACAGAGCCACCAAGGCTGACAAAGCTGACAGTACCACCAAGGCTGACAAAGCTGACAGTACCACCAAGGCTGACAAAGCTGACAGTACCACCAAGGCTGACAGAGCCACCAAGGCTGACAAAGCTGACAGTACCGCCAAGGCTGACAACCCCAAAGCTGACAATACCACAAAGGCTGACAAATCTGACAGTGCCACCAAGGCTGACAGTGCCACGAAGGCTGACAAAGCTGACAGAGCCACCAAGGCTGACAAAGCTGACAGTACCACCAAGGCTGACAAAGCTGACAGTACCACAAAGGCTGACACGACAGAACCACCAAGGCTGACAAAGCTGGACAGTATCACCAAGGCTGACAAAGCTGACACTACCACCAAGGCTGACAAAGCTGACAGTACCACCACCAAGGCTGATAAAGCTGGACAGTATCACCAAGGCTGACAAAGCTGACAGTATCACCAAGGACAGTATCACCAAGGCTGACAGCAGCAGCACACAGGTGGTGAATGAACGCTGGTGCTGTGAACGTGACCCAGGCCACCTGTCGGGCCACAGACGGTTCCTGCGATGCAGTCACCAACAGAACCGAACGGTAAGAGCGCAATAGCCCAGTGGTTCAAGCATTCGACTTCCAATCTGAGGGTCCCGGGTTCGAATCTCGGTAACGGCGCCTGGTTGGTAAAGGGTGGAGATTTTTCCCGATCACCCAGGTCAACAGATGTGCAGATCTGCTTGTGCCTGAACCCCCTTCGTGTGTGTACACAAGCAGAATATCAAACACGCAACGTTAAAGATCCTGTATTCCATGTCAACGTTCGGTGGGCTATGGAAGCAAGAACATACCTAGCATGCACACCCCCGAAAACGGAGCATGGCTGCCTACATGGTGGGGTGAAAACGGTCATACACGTGAAAGCCCACTCGTGCATGTACGAGTGAACGTGGGAGTTGCAGGCCACGAACGAAAGAAGAAGAAGACGAGAAGAGAACCGAACAGTGAGAAGGAGGATCAGAGCGAAGAGACTCACTGGACATGTTTCTATTGTCGTTCGTGAAAGATGGAGAGGTGTGGGTATGTGGGGACAGCTGTTTGATGTGAATGGGGGTGGTGTGATTCTGCAGTGTGTTGTTCTGTTGGTTCAGACCTATTGGGGGAGTGGACGTGAATAATAATAAAAATAATAATGGTATTTATATAGCGCTGAATCTTTTGCAGAGACAAATCAAAGCGCTTTCGCACCAGTCATTGACACGCACGCATAACTCTAAAACTGTAGAAACTGGAGACAAGGAAGAGGCAGGAAAGGGAGGCTATTTTGGGAAGAGGTGGGTTTTAAGGCCAGACTTGAAAGATCTGAGTGTGGAGACTTAACGAAGCGAAAGAGGACCTTCATTCCAGTTGTAAGGTCCAGAGACAGAGAAAGAACTGTGGCTAACAGTCGAGTGTTTGAATCTGGGTATGCATAAACAAGTGAAAGGGGGCGGGGGGGAGGGGGGGAGTGATGCTGCAATGTGTTGTTCTATTGGTTCAAACTTTTTGGGGAGTGGATGTGAATGGGGGAAGGGGGGTGGGGGCGGGGGTGTGATGCTGCAATGTGTTGTTCTATTGGTTCAGACTTTTGGGAGAGTGGATGTGAATGGGGGAAGGGGGGCGGGGGTGTGATGCTGCAATGTGTTGTTCTATTGGTTCAAACTTTTTGGGGAGTGGATGTGAATTGGGGGGAAGGGGGGTGGGGGCGGGGGTGTGAAGCTGCAATGTGTTGTCCTATTGGTTCAGACTTTTTGGGGAGTGGATGTGAATGGGGGAAGGGGGGGTGGGGGCCGGGGGTGTGATGCTGCAATGTGTTGTTCTATTGGTTCAGACTTTTGGGGCAGTGGACGTGAAAGGTGACTGGAATATTCTGGATTACTAACTTTTGTTGTTTGTTGTTGTTGTTGTTGTTTTGTTTGTTTATTTGATTTTTGACTCACTTGTGTAAACAAAGTGAGTCTATGTTTTAACCCGGTGTTCGGTTGTCTGTTTGTGTGTGTGTGTGTGTGTGTCTGTGTGTCCGTGGTAAACTTTAACATTGACTTTCTCTGCAAATACTTTGTCAGTTGACACCAAATTAGGCATAAAAATAGGAAAAATTCAGTTCTTTCCAGTCATCTTGTTTAAAACAATATTGCACCTCTGGGATGGGCACAAAAAAAAAAAAAAATGAAGCCTAATTATATGCAAACTGCATTTACTGTTATATTTATATTTTTTGTATTCTCTAAACTTGGCACTTCGATCTGATATTCTGACCCAACAACAAGAGCAGTCATTATTATCATTTTTTGTTCAAACAGGAACTTCTTTTGCTAAGCATGGAAGTTTTATTTATTTTGCAAACGTTTTGGTGCAGATAGTAAAAAAAGGGAAATTACTCTGTAATTAATGCTAGGGGACCTAATTCGCTTTAAACTGATCTTTCTCATCTTAAACATTACATTTTGAAATTATACACAATACATAAAAAGCTTGGATTTTTTTTCAGTGTATCACAAGTGAGTCTTGAAGGCCTTGCCTCTCTTTTTTCTTTTTTTCTTTTTTTTTTTTTTTTTCACTCTGATGGGTACGTTGTAGGTGCCTAGTCGGCTACATTCACAACGGGGAGGGAGGAGGGGGGGTTGGATGTGTAGATTCTACACATCGTGCATGCTGCTGCCACTGTGATGGTGGTCCTGCACCGTTGCCAGCAGCTGTTCGTCCTTTAACTCACTCAGTACGGCCAGTCCTCTCTTCTCCTCTACACAGACCCCTCGGATGTCCAGTGGGTGTCTGAATGACCCAACCTTTAGCTTCCGTCGGTCAGAATTGTAGTATTCTTTGTCAACATTCACCTCTTCAGTATAAGAGCCTTCCGCTTGCAATATTTTGATGATGGTAATTGTGCTGAAACGCTGTTAACGTCGTCTCTTTCGCCGTTCGTATGGAGAGAGTTAAATTGTTCCAGTCTACAGCTGTTCTTACGAAGATCGAGTTCTTAAATTGTTCTGTTCTTGCTACTGGAACCTCTAACGTTCTGTTGTTCTTTCTGGCTGACCTCTCCGCGATGTTCTTGGAGAGAAAAATCAGCAAAGCGCCTTGGCTGGACACCAGCTTAGTACAGGCTTTTGTTGTTGTTGTTTTGTTTTTTTATTGCTTTATCATATTGTTGATTTTGGGCTCAACATGTGGCTTGTATCAGAGACTGAATCAATAAGCTTATTAGGCCGACAGCAAAGCGAGAGCTAGCTGAATGATCGATAGTTTCTCCACTGCAAAGGAAATTCGTTTACAGCTTTGTCTTTCGTGAAGGACTATAAATCCCAGACTGGTAGACAAAATTCAAATGGTTCTTAGTGCTATAGCCTGGGGGGTAAGGGGTTGTGGGGGGGGTGGGGGTGGGGGGGGGGGCTATTGGCCTATGGGAACCAACTCAATGCCGACTGTCCTAATACCCTATTGGCCGAGAGAGTGGGGATATAACATAGGCAAGACATTCTTCACAGACAGTCGGGACAGCAATTGCCTCTTCTGCTGTCCTAGTGGTCTTAGTCGAACGCAGCTGACTATCATACATAAATGTTGATTTGAAAGAGATGGTATTTGTCACGGTGTACTATTGACTGGAAAGGGCTGAACTGAACTGTACTGTACCGTAGTGTACTGTAATGTACTGTGTTGTAATTATTTATTTGCATTGCATTGTATTATCATT
>NC_134881.1:40517368-40527368 GCF_041734735.1 Babylonia areolata | reverse complement strand
CTCTCAAGACACTCAGTTTTAAATTTCCAGTCAGGCAAACTCGGGACAAAGGGCAAGAGCGGGGATTCGAACCCTGACTCTGAAGAACTCTCTGTATATTGTATTTGTATTTGTATTTCTTTTTATCACGACAGATTTCTCTGTGTGAAATTCGGGCTGCTCTCTCCAGGGAGAGCACGTCGCTACACTACAGCGCCACCCATTTTTTTGTATTTTTTCCTGAGTGCGGTTTTATTTGCTTTTCCTATCGAAGTGGATTTTTCTACAGAATTTTGCCAGGAACAATCCTTTTGTTGCCGTGGGTTCTTTTACGTACGCTAAGTGTATGCTGCACACGGGACCTCGGTTTATCGTCTCATCTGAATGACTAGCGTCCAGACCACCACTCAAGGTCTAGTGGAGGGAGAGAAAATATCGGCGGCTGAGCCGTGATTCGAACCAGTACGCTCAGATTCTCTCGTTTCCTATGCGGACGCGTTACCTCAAGTCCATCACTCCACATATTGGCAGATGAGCGTCTTAACCATTCTGCCACCTTCCTCCTAGAGGTACACAGGAAGAAGTAACACTGAAGTTCAACTGTTAACCCTTTCACCGCCAATCAATTTAGAGTGCGAAATCCCCTTGTGCTACAAACACAGAAAATAATTATGGAGTCTACTAATAGCTGGGGATTCAGCCCCACCCCCACCCCCACCCCCGCCCCCCTCCCTGTGATGTGTAGAAAATACGGCACTGTCCTACCACCGAACATAAAGAGCAGTAGGTTCATGGATAACAGACCCATGATCTGGTAACCCTTCAGTGACATGGGTCCTCTACCTAGCTGCTGCATAAATGCGAGCTTGTGTAGTGAAAGGGTTAATAAGCGGTCATCACTAGCGATTCGTCTCAGTACAACTGGTTGCTTGTGCTTTAACTCTTTCCATACGAACGGCGAAAGAGACGACGTTAACAGCGTTCCACCCCAATTACCATCATCAAAATAGTGCAAGCGGAAGGCTCTTATACTGAAGAGGTGAATGTTGACAAAGAATACCACAATTCTGACGACGGAAGCTAAAGGTTGGGTCATTCAGACACCCACTGGACATCCGAGGGGTCTGTGTAGAGGAGAAGAGAGGACTGGCCGTACTGAGTGAGTTAAAAGAAAATCCTACACACTCTCACCTAAACTTAGCACCCCAAAAGTGTTCTTTCCTCCTGTTGTCTACCTCTTTACAATCAATCAACTTTGTGAAGAATATCAAAGAAACACTTACTGTATCTAACCAACTCCCCATGCCCAATTCAATGATCCAAAGTGTTCAAATAATAATAATAATAATAATAATAATTTACATTTATATAGCGCCCTTTCTGTCTAAGAGCTCAGGACGGTTTACATGAAAGAAAAATATTACATGCTACATAAAACATTCATGACCACTCTTTCTCAAACCTGCCCCCCTCAACACACTCTCCCTTTCCTACTCTTCATACATCCAAAGTGAGCTGACATGGCTCTTATACTGAAGAGGTGAATGTTGACAGAGAATACCACAATTCTGACGACGGAAGCTAAAGGTTGGGTCATTGAGACACCCACTGGACAACCGAGGGGTCTGTGTAGAGGAGAAGAGAGGACTGGCCGTACTGAGTGAGTTAAGGTACAGAAGCAGATGTTGTCAGTTTGGGAAAGGTCTTTCTTCTTCGAAAAGAATGGAAATAGAAAACAGGTGTTTATACGACAGCTATATCCTGTTTTGAAACAAATGTTGGATAAGAATAGAATCGATGTTCATGTCTGTTATGTGTACGTGCATGCGCGCACGCGTTTGATTTTATGCGTATCTCTGAGTGCGCGAATGTTCGAATACCTGCCTGCATGCGAGTGTATGTCCGTGTTTTTGTTTGTGAATGTGTGTGCGTGTGTGCATGTGCTTTTGTGCATGTTTCTTTTTGTTTTGTTTTGTGTTTTTTGAGTGAGTGTGTGTGTGTGTGTGCGCGCGCGTATGTGTGTTTGTGTGTGTGTGCGCGCGCGCGCGCGCATATTGTGTGTGTGCACATATTGTGTGTGTGTATGTGTGTCTGTGTGTGTGTGTCTGTGTGTGTGTGTGTATGTGTGTGTCTGTCTGTGTGTATGTTTGTCTGTATCTGTGTGTGTGTGTGTGTGTGTGTGTGTGTGTGTGTGTGTGTGTGTGTGTGTGTGTCTGTGTGTGTGTCTGTGTGACAGAGAGAGGGAGGAGGGAAGGAGGAGGGAGAGAGAGGAAACACCTTAGATGAGTATGATCTTTTACAATCTTTATTTCTGTCTTTCTTTCTTTGGTTTTGTCTTGCCTTTCTTCATTCCCATTTCACTTTGCTTTTGTTTCATTTTTTATTTGTGTGTGTATGTGTGTGTTTGTGCTTGCGTGTGCGTGAGTGAGTGTGGGGGGGGGGGGGAGGGAGGGATGTGTGTGTGTGGGGTGGGGGGGGCGGTGGGGTTGTGTGTGTGTTTGTGCGTGCGTGCGTGCAAGCATTTATTTTTGTATTGTTTTGTATTTTCGACATTTTCTTGCCATGGGGTATTTTCGTGTCAAGGTTTGTGTCCAGACACACATTGATCACTGTGTGATAGCTGTTGATGCTACTGCTGCTGCTACTGCTGCTGCTACTGCTGCTGCTATGATTTGGCCTAGTTACAAGTATGAAAGCGACGGATCGAAAAAACAAACAAACAAAAAAAGACTCCCAGGATCACCTTCAGTTGAGCTGCATATGAGCTTTAACTGACTGACTGACTGACCGGCTGGCTGGCTAAATGAATGGCTGACTAGCTGACTGACTGACTGACTGAATGGCTGGCTGGCTGGCTGACTGACTGAATGGCTGACTAAATGGTTGGTTGGTTAACTGGTTGGTTGCTTGGTTGGCTGGTTTGCTTGGTTGGTTGATAAAACTGAACGACTTGGCTGGCAGAGTGGGTGGGTGGGTGGGTGGGTGAGTTATCGATAAGCCTCTGGCGACTAATTGGTCAGTAGTTTTGTTGGCTGATTAGTTGCCTGATAATTTGTGATGGAAACCAGGGGGGTCGGGGGGGGGGTTGGGGGGGGGCAGGGGTAGGGAGAGACAGAAAGAATACATTGAATGAAAATAAGACAGAAATAAAAGAAAGAAAGAAAAGATGAATTGATGAATGAATGAATGAATAAATGAAAGAAGAAAAATGAAAGAAAGAATGAATTAATTAATTAATTAATTAAAAAAATGAAAGAATGAAAGAAAGAAAAGATAAATGAATGAATGAATGAATGAATGAAGAAAAATGAAAGAAAGAATGAAAGACAGAAAGAAAAGATGAATGAATGAATGAATGAATGAAAATGAAAAATGAAAGAAAGAAAGGAAAGATGATGAATGAATGAATGAAAATTAGAAGAAAAAAAAGAAAGGAAAGAAAGAAAAATAAAGAAGAGGGTAGAAAAGAAAGCGAAGGAAAGAACAGGAAAAAAGAAGAAGAAACAAAGCATCAAGCAAACAAAAGAAGAAGAAGAAAAAGAAGAAGAAGAAGAAGAAATCAACAATAATCCAAGAAAGAAAGAAAAAAAGAAAAGATACTGGCAGGACTTGATAAATGTGACTTCAAAACACACAATGCATGCAGTACTCGTAGATTTAAAAAGAAAATACACATGCAAAGAAAACTAATCACGTCTCTGTCAACTCTCATGCCCTTGAATGTAATCATCATAACCACTGATGCTTAACTCTCTCCATACGAACGGCGAAAGAGACGACGTTAACAGCGTTTCACCCCAATTACCATCATCAAAATAGTGCAAGCGGAAGGCTCTTATACTGAAGAGGTGAATGTTGACAAAGAATACCACAATTCTAACGACGGAAGCTAAAGGTTGGGTCATTCAGACACCCACTGGACATCCGAGGGGTCTGTGCAGAGGAGAAGAGAGGACTGGCCATACTAAATGAGTTAAAAAAAACAAAAAAACAAAAAAACATTGACATCAATAACTGACATTAATATATAACCAGAAATCCTCTTCTTTTTTTTCTTTTTTTTTTTCAATTACTGCATTTAAACAGTAACATTTTTTTCATTAACCGTCAAACGAAATCAAATGATCAGTGCAGGCTAAATTCATTCACATGTTTGAATACGGTACAAGGTGTTAACCTGTTGAATCTGTTGTTTGTTCTGTGTACCAGTACTGTTTGCTGAATAAATATGTGTTTAAGCCAAGGAAAAAAAAAGTATTGTATTGCATTGCATTGTGTTGTGTTGTGTTGTATTGCATTGCGTTGCATTGTATAGTATTGTATTGTGTTGTATAGTATTGTATTACATTGCATTGTATTGTATTACATTGTATTGTGTTCCATTGTATTGTATTGCATTGTGTTGTATTGTGTTGTGTTGTATTGTATTGCACTGCGTTGCATTGTATAAGTATAGTATTGTATTGTATTGTATAGTGTAATGCACTACAAAAGAAAAGACGTGGGGGGGAAAAAACACACACACACACTTCTAAACATGTTCACCCTCTTCCCCCGCGCTCCCCCCTCCACCCCCAACCGCCCCTCCACCACCACACACTTTCCTGACTACCAGCACTCACTTCGCTTCTTTTTTTTTTTTTTTTTTTGTATTTGTCTTTCTCTTTTTTTTTTTCTTTTTTTTTTTTGTCACAACAGATTTCTCTGTGTGAAATTCGGGCTGCTCTCCCCAGGGAGAACGCGTCGCTACACTACAGCGCCACCCATTTGTGTGTGTGTGTGTGTGTGTGTGTGTGAGTGTGTATTTTTTCCTGCCTGCAGTTTCTTTGGGTTTTTTTGGTTTGTTTCGTTTTCCTATCGAAGTGAATTTTTCTACTGAATTTTTGCCAGGGACAACCCTTTTATTACCGTGGGTTCTTTTACGTGCGCTAAGTGCATGCTGCACACGGGACCTCGGTTTATCGTCTCATCTGAATGTCTTTCCCCTCCTCCCCCCCCTCTCTCTCTCTCTCTCTCTCTCTCTCTCTCCCCTCTCTCGTCTCCACAAACACCTCACCACATTCATTTACTCCCCCCCCCCCATTTTAATCAGTTATTGTCTGAGCTTCCAAACCTCCCACCCCCCCTATCACCCCCCCCCACACACACACACACACACACACACACCACACACACACACCACCACCACCACCACCACCACCACCACTCATCCTCCCCTCCGCCCCCCGCCCCCTCAACCCCCCTTCCACACATTCTCAACTCTTACACACACACACACACACACACACACACACCACACACACACACACACACACCCTGCCCCAGCCAATCCTCCCCCCCCTCCTCCTCCCCCCCTCCCCCACCCCACCTCCCCCTCCATTTCCACCCCACCCCACCAACCAACCAACCAACCAACTAACTAAGCCTGCCAGCTACAACAGAACCATCCCTGGAGCACAAGTAGCTAGCTCGTGTCCCGAGTGATGTAGCAGCCATGATGATGATGACGATGATGATGATGATGATGATGCTGGCTGATTGCTGTTTGCCCACTACCTGCACCACACATCCATCTAGGCTTCTGTCACTGTCCGCTCAGGGTCTGTTGCCCCGCCCCCAGGGCTACGATCTGTCGATCTGTCGATCTGTGATCTGTGGTTGTTGGGAAGGTGGACAACACACACACACACACACACACACACACACACACACACACACAGAAGGGGTGAGGGGTGGACAAGACACAGAAAAAGAGAGAGGGGGGGTGGGCAAAGGCAAAGAGAGAGAGAGAGGGAAAGATGAGATGGGACCCGGAAAGGTGTGTAAGGATGAGAGGGAGAGAGAGGGGGAGGGGGGAGAGAGAGAGGGGGGGAGGGAGGGGGTGAATGGAGAGAGAGAGAGAGAAGGAGAAGGAGAGAGGCAAAAAAAAGAGAGAGGAGAGAGAGGAGGAGAGAGAGAAAGAGACAGAGAGAGACACAGAGAGAGATTCTAATATCACTTCAAGTGGAAAGACGTTAAACTGAAGACGAACACAGAGAGACACACAGAGAGACAGAGAGAGAGAGAGAGAGACTGGGACAGAGACAGAGAGAGAGAGAGAGAGAGAGAGACGGGGACAGAGACAGAGAGAGAGAGAGAGACGGGGACAGAGACAGAGAGAGAGAGACGGGGACAGAGACACAGAGAGAGAGAGACTGGGACAGAGACAGAGAGAGAGAGAGAGACGGGGACAGAGACAGAGACAGAGAGAGAGAGAGAGAGACGGGGACAGAGACACACAGAGAGAACGAACAAACGAATGAAATTTTTTAGGGGGGGGGGGGGTTCTGAGGTAATGAGATAAGCACAACAATTTTTTTCCACCCAGCCCTGGGGTAAAAAAAAAAATCAAGGAAGAATAAAGAATGTCTTTAGGAAGAAAAAAAAAGATGAAAAGGGGAGAAAGAGAGTGGAGGGGGAGGGGGGAGAGGGAGAGACAGACAGACAGATGGACAGACAGGCGGACAGACAGACAGACAGAGAGACAGATGGACAGACAGACAGACGGACAGACAGACAGACAGATGGACAGACAGGCGGACAGACAGACAGATGAACAGACAGACAGATGAACAGACAGACAGACAGATGAATAGACAGACAGATGAACAGACAGACAGACAGACAGATGAACAAACAGACAGATGAACAGACAGACAGATGAACAGACAGACAGACAGATGAACAGACAGATGAACAGACAGACAGACAGATGGACAGACAGGCAGACAGATGGACAGACAGACAGACAGAAAGATGAACAGACAGACAGACAGACAGATGGACAGACAGACAGATGGACAGACAGACAGATGGATAGACAGACAGACAGATGAAGAGGGAGAGAGGCACATTTCATCAGCTATCAATAACGCCAGGAATATTTCTGAGAATAAATTACAGTCATAAACAATACTAGGAATTTGGTTATATTTTCAGATTCTTTCCTGAGATGTTCGCGAGAGATTTTCATGAGTTCAGGCAGATTTTTAAGTTCATGAATTTTGATAGTAGGTAACAATACATTCAATAGGTATCCTCCTGAATAAATCAGACTGGATTGGAATCTCTTGGGAGTGGTACTGGTACTTTGATCTTGTGTATGACAGATTAGTTCGTTACGAATTTGCTTCTCAAAGAGAGGGGAACAGTGCCAGACTTTTTTCTTTCTTTTTTTTTTTTTTTTTTTTTTTTTACAAAAGAACTACAATAAGCTTCGATTTAAGTGAGGAATTTTTGTTTCAAAGTAACTGTGTGTAATCAGATATGGTTAAATATGATGATGTTAGAAGTAAATAACTTTATGACACGCCTATGTATGCTCAGTAGCGATTTGAAAACGTTGTTGCTAGCTGATTCCATAAACGTTGAAGCGAAATTGGTAAGGGATTCAACTGATGTAGACACAAAAGAATAATTTTACTACGATGCAGGTTCACGAAATGCTTCACTTTAGACAGCTTGTATATTCTGGGGCGGGTTGCGGGGGGGGGGGCGGGGGGGGGGTTGGGGGGGGGGCGTATTTTTGCACAGCTCCATCATATGATAAGACCAGGATAGGTTATTATCGATTGTAGCGTCTAGAATTTTGTGACGACCTATTTCCTAAAAATCATCAGTTCATTTTTGATGTAAAGAGTTGAGGGACGTGATGAAAATTTTAGGAGCAGCTTTTTTGTCTTGAAGTAATGATTGAATATTGGTTTTATTCGGATGGATACTCGTGTGATTTGATTATGACCAACTCTTTTGCAAATACGAAGTTGTTTTGTTTTTGTTGTTGTTGTTGTTGTTTGTTTGCTTTTGTTTTTGTTTTGTTTTGTTTTTTGTTGTTGTTGTTTGTTTGTTTGTTTTTAGTATGGTTCATGTGAATTGGAAGTTTCATCGGCAAAGATTTCAGATGATGGCTTTAAGCATTTAAAGCACAGAGAGAGAGAGAGAGAGAGAGAGAGAGAGACGGGGGAGAGGGACGGGGGGCGGGGCAGAGGTGCAGATGGAGAGAGAGGGAGAGAGTAGAAAGAAAGGGTAAGTGTAAATGTGTCTGTGTGTGTGTAATTATGTGAGAGTGGGAGAGTGCGTGTGTGAGTGAGTGCACAAATTATCTTTGATACATCTTCCCGCTTTACTTCCTATGCACAAACCCGCGTGGGTGAGAGAGAACATTAAAATACGTAAGCATATACATAATATGCAAGCACTCTAGCGTGATCACACACACACACACACACACACACACACACACACACACATAAAAATGTTGCTTTTTTTTTTAAGACCCCACCCCGACACATACCCCAAAAATCACACACACACACACACACACACACACACACACACACACACACACACACACCACCCCGACCCCCCCCCTTCCCGCCTCCCAACCCCCAACCCCCACCCCCCACCCTCACCCCCATCCCCCCCCCACACACACACATGCACGTACAGACATACACACGCACCCCCGCGCACTCACCCCTCCACCCCACCCCACCCCCGCCCCACCCCCTCCCCCTCTCTTTCTCTCTCTGTCTCTCTCCATCACTCTCTTTGTCTCTGTCTGTCTGTCTGTCTGTCTCTCTCTCTCTCTCTCTCTCTCTCTCTCTGGTGACACCGCCTACCAGTCCGATACCTCTCCAACTGTGACTATTCATCTTCTGATATCCGTTTCCTGCTCACGGCAGCAAAATGGTGGGTGGGTGGGTGGGTGGCCGGCTATATACATTTTGAAAACAAGGGAGTAGTGAGTCACCCTGTATTCATTTTCTTCTCTCTGCAAACCGACCAGAATGATGGAATGGAACGGAAAGAAGAGGAGGAAGAGGAGGACATGATTACTAGGTACATCTTGCGGAGATCATTGGCTATTCTTTGTTCTATATTTATCTCTCTCTTGTTTTGTTTGGCTTTTTCTTAACGCGAAGGTCGTGAAAGGTGTGTGACGTGCGTGGGAGTGAGGCCGGAAAACGTGGGTGAAGTTAGTTCCTACTAGTTCGTTGGTGACGGTAGGTAAGTAAATACGGTGGTGGAGAGTTTGGTCAGATTCAGAAGCTTTATTGTGATATCTATATATCCATCAAATATATATATATATATATATTGTGTTTGTGTGTCTGTCTTTCTGTCTGTCGGTGTCGTCGTCTGTGTGTGTGTGTGTGTGTGTGTGCGTGTGTGTGTGTGTGTGTGCAGTGTGTGCGTGCGCGCGCACACACACACACGTTTATGTGTGAGGGAGCGCATTAGATTGTGTGCCGTGTCTCTCTCTCTCTCTCTCTCTCTCTCTCTCTCTCTCTCTCTCTTCTTGAGTGAAGAAAATGCCGGTGCGCTTATATGTATATCTGAACCTGCTCTGTGATGTATATCTGAACCTGCTCTGTGATGTATATATGCGCTTTAAATATAGTAAAAGAAAGAAAGACAGAACTTAGAAGAAGAAGAAACAAACAGACGGTCTGACTGAAAGACAGATATAAAGAAGAAGAAGAAGAAGAAACAAACAAACAAACAAACCAAAACAAACGAACACCAACACCAACAACAACAGCTCAGCTCATGTAAACACCACAGCATCCCCGTTGTCTTCTCTTTGATTTGCTTTTTCCTCCGTTGCGCAAAGAAGGCCCAATGTAATAGTCAGTGTTGGCAGGTTGTTATCAGGGCCTATCGATATTCACTTATCATTATCACAGCCACGTGGCTATGGTTCCCTCCCCTGGTTAGGCGGGCAATAGCTGGCACCTAAGCCATAGTGATTATCTCCCTAACGCATCATGTTCTGTCCTGGTAAACGTGTTGATTACACCACTGAATGGGGGGGAAGGGGGAGGTTGGGGGTGGGGGGGGGGTAGTTGGGGTGAAGGGGATGGTAGGGGAATGGGGTGGGGGTGGGGGGTGGGGGTTCTATCGAAGGATGAATTCTTCGATAATTGATTATTCCCCTGTAGCTTATTATTCCCCTTTACCTGGTCCAATATCACGGAGA
>NC_134881.1:40432368-40509868 GCF_041734735.1 Babylonia areolata | reverse complement strand
CAACACACACAAAAAAAAGGAAGATTCTACAGAGAAGACAAAAAGGCCAAAACAGACACACAGAGAGAGTGATGCGATAGGGATGGAGTGATTTGAACTATTCAGTGAGGGGTGGTTCTGTGGGTCTTGGTTGGACAGATTGGACTATTCAGTGACAGGTGGTTTGGTGGGGGTTTTTTTTGTTTTTGTTTTTTTTGTCGTTTTTTGTTTGTTTGTTTTGGTTTAATTTGATTCACTTTTTGCTTTTTTTTTTTTTTTTTTTTTTTTTAACTCTCTCCATACAAACAGCGAAAGAAACGGCGTTAATAGCGTTTCACCCCAATTACCATCATCAAAATATTGCAAGCAGAAGGCTCTTATACTGAAGACGTGAATGTTGACAAAGAGTACCACAATTCTGACGACGGAAGCTAAAGGTTGGGTCATTCAGACACCCACTGGACATCCGAGGGGTCTGTGCAGTGGAGAAGAGAGGACTGGCTGTACTGGGTGAGTTAAATATTGTTGTTGTTGTTGTACATTTCAATATTTTGTACACCTGTATGTGAGATACTTAAGTTTTACTGTAAAATTAAATCAGCCAAAAAGGAAATATTCGGCTCTTTCTACTTTGTACATGTAGGGAGTGCCATCCACATTTTAGAGATGCGTGTTTGTATTATTGAATATTCTTGTCAAACACACAGGACATCAGTGCGGACACATAACCGCACGCAGTATCATAAACCAAACATAACGTTAAATCAAGCCAAATACAGACACAGAAAGAGAAAAAGGGTGATGAATGGCTTCTTTTTTTTTTTTTTTTCCTTGGATTCTCTTAACCAGATGTGGAGTGATGGCCTAGAGGTAACGCGTCCACCTAGGAAGCGAGAGAATCTGAGCGCGCTGGTTCGAATCACGGTTCAGCCAAAAATATTTTCTCCCCCTCCACTAGACCTTGAGTGGTGGTCTGGACGCTAGTCATTCGGATGAGACGATAAACCGAGGTCCCATGTGCAGCATGCACTTAGCGCATGTAAAAGAACCCACAGCAACAAAAGGGTTGTTCCTGGCAAAATTCTGTAGAAAAATCCACTTCGATAGGAAAAACAAATAAAACTGCACGCAGGAAAAAATACAAAAAAATTGGGTGGCGCTGTAGTGTAGCGACGCGCTCTCCTTTGGGAGAGCAGCCCGAATTTCACTCAGAGAAATCTGTTGTGATAAAAAGAAATACAAATACAAATAACAAGCACACTGTGCATGTGAAACATGGGACCCTGATTTATCATCTCATCCTAATGACCAGCACCTTCTTCTTCTTCTGCGTTCACTCGTATGCACACGAGTGGGCTTTTACATGTATGACCGTTTTTACCCCGCCATGTAGGCAGCCATACTCCGTTTTCGGGGGTGTGCATGCTGGGTATGTTCTTGTTTCCATAACCCACCGAACGCCGACATGAATTACAGGATCTTTAACGTGCGTATTTGATCTTCTGCTTGCATATAAACACGAAGGGGGTTCAGGCACTAGCAGGTCTGCACATATGTTGACCTGGGAGATCGTAAAAATCTCCACCCTTTACCCACCAGGCGCCGTCAACGTGATTCGAACCCTGGACCCTCAGATTGACAGTCCAACGCTTTAACCACTCGGCTATTGCGCCTGTCAAGCAGCACCAAAGGTCTGCTGGAGAGTAGGTGGGGGAGGGGGGAGAGTGTCGGGAGGGGGGGGGGGATGAGTAAATTTCTCAGTCCATACATGAGACTTGAACCAAAGGACACTTCCTTTCACGTCATGCAGAATTCCTCTAGGCCACTGCTCCACTGTGCATTTCCTGACTGAAGCAGATAAACAGAGAGCAACGTTCATTCCAACATCTTTCCCCTGAAACACACTGGCACGTCAAACAATCGAATATGCGAACACACACACACACACACAGAGGCATACACACACATAGGTCTTCACAAATCATTTTTACTGTCCATAACATTCATGCTCTACATAATAACATATCAGAAACAAATACAAAACATGCGAGGTGGGAGGGCCGGGTGGATTAAAAAAAAATTGATAAATAAATAACAAATCGTCAGCAAAACTGAACAACTAAAAGAACTAAACTGAAACAACCCCCTCCCAACCCCCACATCCCCTCCACACACACACGAGAAAGAAAACAGCAGGGGAAACAACCAAGGTTGTGGCAAAGGGAAAAATAATAGGAGAAAGAAAATGTTGGTCATCTATCTTTTTTTTTTTCTTTTTTTTTTTTTTTGCTGCCCCATCATCTGCACCGTTTCAGTGGCATTTAGATTCCCCCATACACAGCCACACCCGGGTTCGTCCGTCGCAGTTCCAGCGTCGGCAGTCCACAGGGAACCATCGATGTTAGGTCACCAGGAGGCCACACACCAGAGGAGACCCTGCACTGCTGCTGAGTCACTTCGGTGGTGTTCAGTGGTGCCTGTTCTGTTTTAACGTACTTTGGACACGGTCAGCTATCATTTTGCTCCCGATCATCTCATTCCTTTCTACACGCACAGGGGGTGGGGGGTTGAAGGGGAAAAGGGTGGGGGGTGGGGGGGGTACAAAGAGGGGAACTGATACTTGTGAACATCAGGCCTGCTATTGTCGATACAGATTACAGTTCAAAGAATAGGAAATTTTCTATCTAAAATTACATTTAAATAACATACTTACCATGACCCAATTAGTGCAGACTCCGGCAGGGGTCTGACATTCCTGTCCTGTGCAAACTACTATCCGCCTATGCGGAGAAAATGAAACTACGGCCGATAACCTCCCGGAAGTAGGTAACCTCCCCTCTGTCCCACTGGCTAGCGCCCTCTTTTGACGTCAAGATCCATGAGATTGCTTTGTTGGACTGTATGTATGCGCTTCTCAAAAAAAAAACCATCTGGTTCATGATGCACAATAACTGCCCCCTACACCAGCATCCTTTGGGAACCCAACGTTTCCAAGCAAACTGCCAGTACATCAGAGGTAAAGGCATTGAAGACGCCAAGGAGGCAGAGGCAGAAGGTGGGTTATTCAGTTTCAGTTTCAGTAGCTCAAGGAGGCGTCACTGCGTTCGGACAAATCCAGATACGCTACACCACATCTGCCAAGCAGATGCCTGACCAGCAGCATAACCCAACGCGCTTAGTCAGGCCTTGAGAAAAAAAAAAAATTATTGTTGTTATAATGGTCTACATAAATAATGATGAATGTGTCAAAAAAAAAACAGAAAGAGGAAGGTAACATCTGGGGGGAAGCTGGCTATGACAGCACAAGACAGGCAGCAGCGAAGACCTCTGGCGGCAGCTTTACATGCCAAAGGCCATGAAGAGGATTCAGCGGCTAACTAAACACTGTTCTATGTGATGATGAAAAAGATTCCTTTTCCCACCACTCACAATCATATGCATTTTTTATTTGTTGTTTTTTTTTGTTAAATCCTGAAACTCCTCTTCTGTTGTCTAGACAAGATCTAACAGGACAGTATTTTATAAAAACAGTACATCTTCAAACAGGAACCCCAAGAAAGCAGACATCTTGGAACAAGAATCATAGCGTGGTGACATTTACTTCACCCTAGCAGCAAGACCGGGTTCAAGAAGCACATTCTTTGTGTCACAGTGATGAAGATCAAAGATGACATAAAAAAAAAAAAATTTTTTAAAGAAGAGCAAAACTGAAAGTGAATGGAATTGAAGACACAGAGACAACAAAAGTCCACTAAAATGCTCCCTGGCTGGTAAAAAATTAACAATCAAGCACACCATAATATTACATATGTGATACTAAAGACATGTAAACTGTTCTCTGGCTCTGCCCAACACAAAACATTTTTCTAAAACTTAAAAAAAAATAATAATAATAATAATTTAAAAAAAGATTTTTTTCTCTCTCCCTTTCTAGGTATGCTGATCAACACTGTATGCATGCTTTCCTAAAAAGGTACAAATACAGGGTCAGCCATCAGCTTTGACCAAAACATATCCTTCTCTTTCAATACTTTCCTCAAATCATTAAATCATCAAAGCCAGGGTCCAGCCCTTCCAAGCACGCTCATGACATCCACGGCTGGACTCTGGTGGAAAGCAACAGATATTCCACACACAAAAATATATACATCCACCGGAGGTAGAACCTGAGGTAGAAACTTCAGAGAAGTGATTTACAGACTCCTGAATTCCCCCTATCTTCCCTTACAGAATGATGAATTACCACCCATCTTCCATAAAATATATATATATATATATGTATATGTTTCAGTGTACAAGAATGTCCGCAAAAGAAAAGAAGATCCATCGAATAAACGGCTTCAATCTAAGTAGAAAAAAATATAAGAACCCATAACTCTTGCAGGAGAATGAAACAG
This sequence comes from Babylonia areolata, assembly GCF_041734735.1. Lineage (NCBI taxonomy): Eukaryota > Metazoa > Mollusca > Gastropoda > Neogastropoda > Buccinidae > Babylonia > Babylonia areolata. The sequence continues at coordinate 40,505,492 of NC_134881.1, read as the reverse complement.
AAGGATTCTTTTTTTTTCTTCTTTTTCTTTTTTTTTTTTTTAACACCTGACAGAAAGCAACAGCTGCTACTCCATACAAATACACCGATTATTTTCGTGCTCTCTCACACACACAAAACTGGAATGCGTTGCTCATTACGGGCATGAACGCAATCAAGGCCGACTTTTGGTCACATGGGAAGTGAAGTGAAAGAGGTGGTAGGGGTGAGGAGAGGGAGAAGGGGGAGGGGAAGGGGGTGGATGAAATCATTCAAGGGACACAATCTATGTGCTTTCCAGCAGACCAGATATGTCATGTTGGAAGCTTTTTGTGTGTTGATTCGGTTCTTTCTTCTACTTTTTTTTTTTTCTGCCACAGTTTAATAAATAAACGAAGCTTTCCTGACAAAGCTTTCTGTATGTTGTTGTAATAGATCACCCAGGTCTGCTCTGTAGACTGAAAACTTTACACTCACCCTTGATTTTTTTTTTTTTTTTTTTTTTTTTTTTTTTTTTTGGTACCCTGAAAACTTGCATCATCAATCAATGCTGACTGCTTTCTTTGACCATTTCTTCTTCTTCTGCGTTCACTCGTATGCACACGAGTGGGCTTTTACGTGTATGACCGTTTTTACCCCGCCATGTAGGCAGCCATACTCCGTTTTTGGGGGTGTGCATGCTGGGTATGTTCTTGTTTCCATAACCCACTGAACGCTGACATGGATTACAGGATCTTTAACATGCGTATTTGATCTTCTGCTTGCATGTACACACGAAGGGGGTTCAGGCACTAGCAGGTCTGCACATATGTTGACCTGGGAAGATCGTAAAAATCTCCACCCTTTACCAACCAGGCGCCGTCACCATGATTCGAACCCGGGACCCTCAGATTGACAGTCCAACGCTTTAACCACTCGGCTATTGCGCCCGTCAACCATTTCAATCACTGTCATTACCTTTCTGTTAAGACACCTGCCCCTCCAATAATTCAGCAAGTATACACTGTCCCTAACTTCCCTTGCATGTGTTCTCCAATGAGATAGTCATCCTTGACAGCCATATCACCTGACCTGAGTATCAACTGTAAACCTGATTATAACAACGGAAGGGCAACATCACAACAAAGCATTTCCTGGTAAGTACAATCTTCTATGAATCTTTCTTAGTGTGAAGCAAACAAACCAAAAAAAAAAAAAAAAAAAAAAAAAAAACCTGTCCATCTTAAACGTTATCACACAATTCTCACCAAACAATTAACAGACATTTTCTTTTCCCCCCCTTTGTCTCTCCCCACCCCCCCAGACCCCCTCCAACAATGACAAAACTTCCAAGACAGCATTCTACTTACCCTAACACACACCTGTCATGAACCAAAAAAAACAATCACACCAAGAGTACTTAACAAGATGAGATAACATTCATGCAAAACTTTCAAATGAAAAAAAAAATTTTTTTTTTTTCAAATTCCAAACATACAAACACTTTCATGGTAAAATTCACTTAACACACATTCTGAACTAGACTTGATTCACACCCCCCTGAATCAGTTCAGGACTGCACTGGGTTGCATGAGCGATCTTTTCAGCGCTAAGTTTCTTTAGCATTCAGAATGTTCCTAAGTCTGTGGAATCAGCGTGTGGAGTTCGGAACGTTCTTAACGCTGGGCAAACTCGGCACTCCTACATTCGCTCATGCAGGTCCCCTCCCCCCCCCACCCAGCCCCCCAACCCCTCCCGGCTGGTCGAGGATCCTGGTCTACCGTGGATCAATCTAATACAAGGGAGCGCCAGCTGAAGGGTTCCGCTTTCTTCAGGTTGACCTCGACCTTGGTTCCCATCATCTTCACTGAGCTGCTCTCAGGACAGATCACCTGAAATACCCCCAAACACACACCACCTTCTGTCTGAACAAATGTGTTGGTTTCATGAAAGTGTCAGAGTGTGCAGACAGATCCTTACAACGTGTTTGTGAACAATCTATCGGTTTCATGAAGGTGTCAGAGCGTGCAGACAGATCCTTACAACATGTTTGTGAACAATCTATCGGTTTCATGAATGTGTCAGAGCGTGCAGACAGATCCTTACAACAATCTATCGGTTTAATGAAGGTGTCAGAGTGTGCAGACAGATCCTTACAACATGTTTGTGAACAATCTATCGGTTTCATGAAGGTGTCAGAGCGTGCAGACAGATCCTTACAACGTGTTTGTGAACAATCTATCTGATGGACAAAAGAAAAACATGAACGTGGTAGTTGGGTGGTCAGTGCGCCGGATGGACTTTTGATCTGAGGGTCCTGGATTTGTTGACACTGACATCCTGGTGGGCTAAGGGTGGCGCAGATGTTTAAACAAACAAACAAACAAAAAAATCCTAAAACTATGAAACAATAAACAATGAAACAATAAACAAACACACATACACACACACACAGGAAAGATTACAAAGAAAACAAAACAAACGTCAGGCAAAACAACAGACACTGTCCTCAATCATCCTTCCCTCTCCACTCCTTTTTCTCCAAAAGGCCACAAACCCCTTTTTCTGTCTTTTCTTTTCTTTTCATTTCTTTTCTCTGTGTGTGCGTGTGCGTGTGCACACGCACGCATGTGTGTGTGTGTAAGTGTGTGTGTGTGTGTGTGTGTAACAAGCGGAAAGACATTAAACCAAAGGCCACTCACTACCACGCACTTCCTCACTCACCCCCACCAACAACAACTACTACTACTACTACTCACGTCGCTGAGGAGGAAGGTCTTCTGGAAGATGGTGTTGCACTTGCCAAACACCACCAGCACCTTGAGGCACACCCGGTTGGCCTCAAAGTAGGAGCGCTGGGGGTCAGCCGTCTTGGCGAAGATGGACACGCACACCGTGGACCCCGTCTGGTGCCAGTCCACACGGCACTGGGCCTCTGCTGCCAGCTGTTCCTGCAAGCCAACACTTACAGTCAGCGCCGTCAGCAGTTTCAGTTTCAGTTTCTCAAAGGGAGCATCACTGCGTACGGACAAATCCATGTAAGTTACACCACATCCGCTAGGCAGATGCCTGACAGCAGCATAACCCAACACACTTGTCAGGCCTTGAGTGCATGCATATATATATTTGTGTACCTATCAGGGTAGATTTCTTTTTACATAATTTTGCCAGAGGACAACACTCTCGCTGCCATAGGTTCTTTTTCAGTGCGCCAAGTGCATGCTGCACACGGGACCTCAGTTTACCGTCTCATCCGAAACACTAAACGCTCAGTTTGATTTTCCAGTCAGACTTGGGAGAAAGGGCGAGAGCAGGATTCAAACCCACACCCTCACAGACTCTGTACTGGCAGCTGAGCGTCCTGACCATTCTGCCACCTTCCTCCTGTCAGCAACTCTTCTTCTTCTTTGTTCGTGGGCTGCAACTCCCACGTTCACTCGAATATACGCGAGTGGGCTTTTACGTGCATGACCGTTTTTCTTTACCCCGCCATATATGCAGCCATACTCCGCTTTCGGGGGTGTGCATGCTGGGTATGTACTTGTTTCCATAACCCACCGAATGCTGACATGGATTACAGGATCTTTAACGTGTGTATTTGATCTTTTGCTTGCGTATACACACGAAGGGGGTTCAGGCACTAGCAGGTCTGCACAATGTTGACCTGGGAGATCGGAAAAATCTCCACCCTTTACCCACCAGGCGCCGTCACCGAGATTCGAACCCGGGACCCTCAGATTGAAAGTCCAACGCATTAACCATTCGGCTATTGCGCCCGTCCCTGTCAGGAACAAATGGATTCTGTCAAAGCAGCAAGATACTGACAGACAGACAGACGGATGAGGATAATGATATGTCTACTTATACAGCGCCTTTCCTCTGGTTGGAGACCAAACTCGAAGCACTTTTACAAACACGGAGTTATTTGTGTAACAGGATGCCTACCTGGGTAGAGCTGACTGACGGCTGCCACTTAGCGCTCATCATTTGTTTCCTGTGTCATTCAATCGGGTTTAAGTCATGCATACATATTCTCACACATACATGCAACATATCATGTGTATGACCGTTTTGTTTATTTATCCCGCCGTGTAGGCAGCCATACTCTGTTTTCCGGGGTGTGCATGCTTGGTATGTTCTTGTTTCCATAACCCAACGAACGCTGACATGGATTTGGTCTTCTGCATGCGTATACATACGAAGGGGGTTCAGGCACTAACAGGTTTGCACATATGTTGACCTGGGAGATCAGACAGACAGAGAGAGGTGACATAACGAATTCTGATAACGCATAAACATAATACCCCTGAATTTTGGAAAATGGAAAGCACACACACCGCATGTTCATCGAACAGGTCCCTGGTACAAATTTCTTGAACAAGTATATATATAAAAAGAGTGAAAATCATGCATCAGAGCTTCAGTTAACTGCTAAGCATGGTTTCCCCCATAGATGTGGTCAAACAAAATTTCATACTTTTTTTTTTTCCTCCAGACCTTTTTCCAGACCAGACTGAAAATGCTCCATACCAAACACAAAACCAAACTGAATCAAAGCTTTGCCTGCTTCACCTGCCTATGAAAACAACTGGTGTATATCCTGGAATCAGCGTTAAATTTTCACCACTTTGCTTGTTCATATTTTTAATGCATGTAAAAGCTCTTTGTTAATCAAATAGTACTGGTCAAGGGTTTGAAAAAAAATGCAAGACTTTTCCATACAATACACTGAAAGGTAAAAAAGGAAATTTTCTATCTAAAATTACGTTTAAATAACATACCCTGCCCCAACTAGTGCAGACTCCAGCAGGGGTCTGACATTCCTGTCCTGTGCAAACTACTATCCGCCTATGCGGAGAAAACGAAAGTACTACGGCCGATAACCTCCCGGAAGTAGGTAACCTCCCCTTTGTCCCGCTAGCTAGCGTCCTTTTTTTCCGGCAGCCATCATGACTCCTGTTCCTAAAAATGTATTTTTCCAAGACTTTTTCAGCCCTGGAATTGTTCTCACATTTTATTTCAAGACTTTTTCTAGACTCTACTGTGAAAGAACCCTGACTGACAGACAGAGCAGTGACATCAGGGCTTCTCATGATGCAGAAATATGCGTCCCTGATGATGCTTTGAAAATGGAACGTATTCCAGCATGTTCCTGGGATATCAACTTAAAATTTCTTTAAAAAAAAAAAACAAAGACAGAGTGAAACCTTTCAGTAATCTTACAGCAATATCATAAGGTACATTCATTAAGATATGTTGTCTTTCAGCAAAATGCTACACTTATTCCTGTCCGTTTCCGGCAGTGGTGTTTTTTTTCCCCCCACATACCTTATAACCAGAAACTGAAAAAAATATATATAACCCTGAAACTTAAAACATTCAAACGATGTCAAATCTCTCTACAATTTCATCTTTGGTTTAAAGTTTTCTGTTTTTGTTTTTGCATAATAATAATACACACACACACACACACATGCACACACACACACACACACACACACACAAACACCGACACCCACCTTGCTTTTGACCCACACATGTTTGCCAGTGGTACACCCTTCCTGGTTCAGGAAGTTGTCAAAGTCTGACGTTTTGCGATTACAGCACGACCAGAACTTCATGCTGAAACCAAAACAGCTCCTCTGTCAATATATATATATACATAGATCATAGAAAACAATCCCCCCCCCCTCCCCGCCCTGCCCCTTAAAATTATATTTTAATCTAACATACCTATCATGACCCACTGGTGCAGACCAGCAGGGGTCTGATTCCTTGTAATGTGCAAACAACAGTTACCTACCCTGCTTATGCGGAGAAATGGAAAGAAAGGGAGGCTACTGACCTTTAGTATATTAACTCCCTTCTGCATGCTTATGCAGCACCCTAATTTTCTTTTGAGCGGACCATTAATTTTTTTTTTGCATTTTAAACCAAACAAATTCTTTATCCTTCCTGAGTAACTGAGTATTGCATGACATTTTTTTTTTTTTTTTTAACTTGGTTATCGTTTTACACACATACTTAAGACGTGTGTCCACAACAACTATAACTATCCCTTCCTCCCCCTAAGCAGCACCAGAATGCATACACACACACACACACACACACACACACGTGTGTGCACTCACACATGCACCCACACACACGTGCACAAAGAACAGAAAAATTTCATATGGTTCTAAAAACATCTATCAAATGTCTCAATCCTGGTCTCAAGACCAGTAATAATATTGAACCAAAACATTTATATTTGTTGTGTTTTCTTTTTTCATTTCCTTTTAATTTTTTTCTTTCTTTCCTTTTTCCTCTCTTCAGTCACAATCAATAACAATGAACAAAATCAAAGGCATTGATAACCGTATACAAACTTTCCCAATCAAAAAAAGGGGGCAAGAAATATGAGTAACATTCACCAAACATACAATGGACAGATTTTGTCATACAAATGGAATTTGATACACAAGCATCTGTCTATGATTAACACAATAAAACATTTATTAAAAAAAAAAAATAGAAAAAAAATTGTCAAACAGAATACACAAACAAATAAAACTGTGAACTCACCCTTCATGAAACACTGGGTAACCTGGATGATGCTGACAAGCCTCACTGTTGCTCTCAGGCCCCATGTATGTCTAAAAATATAACAAAAGAAACACAATACCTTAGGTAAAAAAAATAAATGGCACAGTCTCTTTGTCTTTCTTTATTACTTCTTGCTGTTGTTGTTTTTTTTACACTGAATTTCATGCTGCACAACAACCGTAGCATCAGATTCTTTTGTACCATTGACTAAAATGTATGTTGACTGTTGTTTTTTTTTCTCATGAGAAGAATGATGCTTATGATTAACATCAACACAGCCAGCTATGGGCTTCCATTTTAGAATTCTGGGACAAGATACAGCATGCGTCCATGCAGCCTGTGACTTTTTTCCTTTTCAGCACAAAGATTTTTCTGTCCAATTTCCTGATCTATCTAGTTTAATGTCCAAAGGAACAAAATGGAGGAGAAAGGTGGAAAAAATAGTTAACAGGACTATCTGCCTGTACAGTGTCTGTGAGGGTCTGGGTTCAAATCTCAGTCTCATCTGAGATAGCCGAGTGGTTAAAGCGCTGGACTTTCAATCTGAGGGTCTCGGGTTCCAATCTCAGTGCACCTGGTGGGTAAAGGGGTGGAGATTTTTCCGATCTCCCAGGTCAACATATGTGCAGACCTGCTACTGCCTGAACCCCTTTCGTGTGTATGCGCACGCAGAAGATCAAATACACACGTTAAAGATCCTGTAATCCATGTCAGCGTTCGGTGGGTTATGGAAACAAGAATATACCCAGCATGCACACCCCCGAAAACGGAGTATGGCTGCCTACATGGCGGGGTAAATAAAAACGGTCATACACGTAAAATGTTACATGTCTGTCTGAGTGTGTATGCGTGTGCGTCTGAAATGTGATTGAATGACACAGGAAATGAATGATGAGCGCCCAGTGGCAGCCATCAGTCGGCTCTACCCAGGTAGGCAGCCTGTGGTGCATATGACCCCCGTGTATGTAAAGCACTTAGAGCTTGGTCTCTGACCGAGGATAGGCGCTATAGAAGTATCCACATCAATCAATCAATCAATCTTTCCTCCCAAGTTCGACTGGAAAATCAATCTGAGGCATCTAGTCATTTGGATGAGATGATAAATTGAGCTCCCGTGTGCAGCACGCACTGAAAAAGTAACCATGGCCAAGAAAAGGGTGGTTCTCTGGTAAAATTCTGCCGAAGAAATCCACACTGACAGAAACACAAATAAATGCATAATCTTTAGCTTGACTCTCAGTGTTTGGTTATGCTGCTGGTAAGGCATTTGCCTATCAGATATGGTGTGTAGCACATATGGATTTGTCCAAACAGTGATGCCTCCTTGAGAAACTGAAACTGGACCACTAGGCACTGGAGGCCTAAATCAACAAACAACACACAAGCGTTCACTGATTTACGTCATGGTGTGACTTTGACCTCGACCGTCAAAGGAGTTTGACGTTTTAACATTTGTGACACCGCACGCGAAAATCATGGATAAGTCGCTGGAGTAAATTTCACGCAACACGCTGTGAAAGTGACAAGGGGTGAAAATATCAAATTTGAGTTTTTTTGGTTATTCAGATTCTGTATTTTCAAGTATTATTAAGAAATATGAAGTATTAGTGCTTTATTTTGATGTTTTCCCATTGGGAATTGGTAATCAAGAGTGGGAAACAGCAAACTCGTTGGCCCCAATTTTCTCATAAGTACGTTTGTGATCATCACGAGACTCAAATGCATTTATCTCAGAAACTAATAAAGATACCTGAATTCTGTTTTCTGTGTGTTATTCAGAATTCTCTCTACTTTCAGATAAAAGAATAATATCATTTTGTGAATTTTGACCATTATCCATTATTTTCGCATGCACCATCACGTTTCATTGTGTACCTCTACCAGGTCTGATGAAGATTGGGTGCAAGATTCTGGCTGTAATCATATCTTCCAAGTTTATTCTTTCCCTTATTCAGTTGTTTCATTTTGACCTTTGGCTTCTGATCTTGAATTTCCACAATGTTCCTGTTCTCAACTGTCCATGTTCTCAACTGTCCATCTTCTCAACATGTTCTCAACCATCAGTGATAATGTTATGGCTAAACTGTTCTTCTTTTTTTTTTTTTTTTTCCTAATCACAAGTTCAATGCTCACAAAAAAGACATTTTTTTCCTTATCACAAGATCAACACACATAAAATAAAAAGACAAACTTTCTGAAAGTTCAGTTCAGTTCAGTTAACTCAAGGAGGCATCAATGCGTTTGGACAAAACCATAATTATACGCTACACTACATCTGCTAAGCAGATGCAAGTCTAAAGCACAATTTACAAATGTATGAGAATGGGTGTACATTTGAAAAGCTGCACTGAAGTAGCGTCTACTTACACATGTACAGGCACTGTTTGTGCACTTTGTTCCTAAGGCCACTTCCTTGCTCTCTGCATCTGAAAAAAAAAAAAAAAAAAGTGGCTCCATCATAGCAACTGTCCTTGGCAGATTAAAAGCCAAGGATCAAAACAGAGCAAATGTGTGTGTTGTGTACTGCTTTTGTGTTAGGCGTTGTCAGTGTAAAAGCATTCATTTTATGTGGTTTTTTCATGTATATATGATATCAGACGAAGTGTGTGTGTGTGTGTGTGTATGTGTGTGCATGCGTGTATTCAGTGTGTCAGTGAGTGAGTGAGTGAGTGAGTGTGTGTGTGTGTGTGTGTGTGTGTGTGTGTGTGTGTAAATGTGTGTGTGTAAATGTGTGTGTATTAATGTGTGTACATCACTGTGTGTCGGTCTCTGTATTTGCGTATATTACATCTTCATGAAACTGCACCTTCTCAATACTTTAATCTACAAACAAGAAAACACTGGAATACAAAAACTGTGATTCCACCAATCCAGTCATCAAGCAAAGAATCCGACTTTTAAAAGTAAATTGCCAGCTTGTCAGAATACACACATACACACACACACATTCTCTCTCTCTCTCTCTCTCTCTCTCTCTCTCTCTCTCTTCGTTACATTCGAACAAGGGGGTTGATGCCATCTGTTATTCCCCGGCTGAACAACCACTCCCATAACCTCGATAACCGCCTATGCTCCCTCCCCCCCTCCCTCCCTCCCTCCCCCACCTCTTCTCTCTCTCCTCTATCTGGCTTCTTCTTCCTCCAATTTAATGTCCCTCGCTTTGTGTGTGTGTTTATGTTAAAACAAAGCATTTATTTCCAAAAACAACAAAATCTAAATTTATAAAGTATGTGTGTTAATACTGCATTAACTCTCTCCATACGAATGGCGAAAGAGACGATGTTAACAGCGTTTCACCCCAATTATCATCATCAAAATATTGCAAGCGGAAGGCTCTTTTCTGAAGAGGTGAATATTGACAAAGAATACCACAATTCTGACGACGGAAGCTAAAGGTTGGGTCATTCAGACACCCACTGGACATCCGAGGGGTCTGTGTAGAGGAGAAGAGAGGACTGGCCGTACTGAGTGAGTTAATGTGAACTGTGCTTTGGAAAACAAATATATAAAATATATATATATATATATATATATATATATATATATATATATAAAATAAAAGACAAACAAAAACAAAAAAAACCAGTACAGCCACTCACCTTCACCATCTGACTGCGACTTTTCCTCCAGTTTCAGTTTCTCCAGCTGAGCAGACAGGCTGGCAGCGACGGTGACCTTCAACTGCGTCATGGGTTCATCCTGCGATGGGCGCTCGGCAGGTGCAGTCGGCACTGGGGCTCGCATCTTTGGGGCTTCCACCACAATCACCTGCAGTGTTGGGACAGCCAGTCACTCTCTGAGTACTTCAAGTGACTTTATTAAGTACTCATTTTTCTTCGTCCTGTTTCAAAACTGAAGAAGTCTGTGTCTTTGGCAAGCAAAAAAAAAAAAAAAAAAATATGGAGATCAAACTTTTTCTTCTTTTTTTTTTCTAGTTTCTGACTCATACCAAGAGTGTGAATCTACTTTTCAAACTTAAAAAAAAAAAAAAAAGTCAACAGGATGTCCAGTTTATATGGACTTTAGCTACCAACCAAGCACAAATATTCTTTTTAGCTATCTCCAGTACAAAGTGCCACAGCTTCTCTTTTTTTTTCTTTTTTTTTTTTTTTTAAACATAAGCTATTCATCACAATCTTAACAATCGTTTTCAATCTGTCCATCACCTGTGTCAACCAGGTGTATCACAGAAAACAGTCCTGCAGGTACTAATACTCCTGGATGTGTCATTTCCAAGCTTGGAATATCCTGCAAGGGATTACATATTCTTTTCTTCTTTTTTTTTTAATAACTCAGCATTGTGTAAGTCAACAATTTGCAAAATACAAAAAAAAATTAAAAAATTTTAAAAAAATAAGCACTGTACCAGATATCTACAGTATAAACCTTTGAAGTGGTTGCAAATTATCCCCATCTCAGATGTATAAAGAAATTATTGTCAGATAAAGTTTTCAAGGCACATCACAAACCTCTTGGCTGTCAGTGTCATCTTTTGGTGGCTTTTCAGGCTCTGGAGGCTTGACGTTACTGTGGGGGCCAGTTGTACATCCCTGGACAGAAAATAGTTTTTAATAAAATTTTAAAAAGTGAAAGAAGAAAGAAAAACAACACACACACACACACACACGCACACACACACAGGAATGTCAGACCCCTGCCGGAGTCTGCACTAGTGGGTCACAGTTAAGTATCTGTAATTAAATATAAATTCATAGAGGAAACTTTCCAACAACTGTTTATAAAAAAAATTCAACCTCTTTTTTCTTTTTTTTTTATATATATTAAGTACAGCTAATAAAAATTAATTCAAACTGAACTGTCAACATTACCATCAATATCAATAACCAATACACATGCACGCACGCATGCACGCACGCACACACGATATATATATATATATATATATATATATATATATATATATATATATATATATATATATATTCCTGTTGCCATTGGCAATGAAATAAATTACAAAATGTGACAACATGGCTGATTAGCTGATAACAAGTATTTGAGTCTATTGAACAGAAAACAGAAAACACTTTACCCATTAAGCAAAAACCATTGACAAACCTTGAAGTTCAGAAACTCTGTGAAGTCTGTGCTGCGTTTTGAGCAACAGGACCATCCTTTGAGAGCGTCATGGAACACAGGTTGGCCAGGATGGTACTGACAAGAGGCTACAACAGTACATATCCCGGGTTACAACAGCGCCTTGTCGTATCTCCATGTTCTCAGTGTGTGCAGTGCTTTCTCAATGTTAATTAATTTAAACTTTATATCAGTTTTTGACAGCTTTTTGGCAAATAAATACAGCCACATATGCATGTGATTGCCACATTAGCATCTTAACTGCCTAAAAAGACTCAGTCTGACAATGTTATGGGGTTGATGGCAGCTGGTGTTTTCTTACAATCATATTTCTGGCAGAGTCAGTAAACAAATAATTTTTCATCACTGACTTACTGACAAAATTGATACGAAGTGAAAGTCCTTTACAAAACTGAAAAGTATATTCATAAAGTTTATTCTAACATGATTATCTAAACTGTATATTAATCCTAACATTTCGCAGTGATCCACGACTAATTATCCAAGGCATCTGAAGAAAAGTGACTCTTAATCAAAACATTTTTCTTTTCACTTATCAGTATATTTCTTTCTTTTTTTTTTTAATAAATGTCACCTTACGTAGTTTCAGTAATTACTTTGATCCATTCCTTTGAGTTTTTGATAATTTGTTTTGTCTTGTTTTATAACTTCCCAATTCAAATGGTCTTGTCTGTTATCAATAATCAGGATGTTGTCCTTATTTCAACTGATAAACTTCAGTTTTCTTCCAAATCAAGCCAGTTGCCTTCTCAGTGTAATTTTGCTTCTTGTGTGTGTGTGTGTGTGTGTGTGTGTGTGTGTTTTGTTTTGTTTTAATTTGTTAAATTTGTGTTCAAACAACTTCAAGTATTGAGACTGTGGGTGCACAGCAGACGAAAATATTAAGTTATAAGTGGAAAGGACCCTGGCTGATATTTACTAATTTTTCTCTTGTTCAACTTCATATTGGCTTCTAAGTCAACATGAAACCTTGCATCACTATTCTAGTAATAATAGCAACAACAACAACAAACTATCTTACTATGTATATCTTCTCGCAAAATATACTAATTTATAGTAATACGGGGGGGGGGGGGGGGGGGGGGAATCTTAAGAGAAGGCAAACGATTTTTTTTCTGCACTTTGATCATTATCGGCACAAATAAGCAGCTTCTTAAAAAAAAATTTTACGCCGACAAAACATTCTTGATGACGAGAGGAAAGTGTAGCAAGTTATCTTGAACTCTGGGGCGGTGGATTATGTCTGCTGCGGATTTCACACACACACACACACACACACACACACACACACACACACAAATATGACGAGGGAACTCTCTGTGCGCTAACAGCCACGATCTGAATGAGTGAAAAGACCAGACACTCTTGATCGTTTTACAAATGACAGTCACTTCACTGACTTACTGTCTGTGTTTTCCTCAGTATTGAATTTCAAGCCACATCCCTTGTTGTAACACTGCTCGAGAGCCATGCTGCTTCCTCTGTACTCTTGAGTCTTTTCGTGAATATTCTGGAATCGTTCGCTGAATAGGTTCACGCAACGTGCTTCCGTCTGTAACCATGCGCGCCCTCACCGGTAAAAGGGAAATAAGTCACATGTTAAATGCCGGAAATGAACATTGTCCACAGTTGCAAACAAAGACGCAAACTTTAATGGGACCTTGTTTCAAATATAAAAAAAATAATGAGAAAAAAAGATATTAATATCAAAACAATGATGAAACTGAATCAAACTGAAAAATAAAAGGAAATGAAAAGAACAGGTGTAATGGCTGGCAAAAAGGTCCTTTGGATATGGTCCTTTGGTGGTGTGCAGTTCAGTGTTATTGTTGTTTGTCACAGTGTTGCACTTGTGCTTATTGCTATTCAACATCAGATGCACACCTTTTATGAGGTCTCCACAAATGACAACCAATTGTTAATGACCATAATAATTAGTTGCTGAGGCGAAGTGAGTGAAATTGAAGTAATAGTGCATCCATCTACCTACCTCATGCATGGCCGTGGAGATTAGTTAAAACTGACAGATCACTGCGTGCTCAAGGCATACATTTAGGGCTACAAACTGTTGACAGACTTGTAAAATCTGCCCTGGGTTTGGCTAAACTAATGCCCATTGTTCGTACGACGTAGTCTCTGGATAATACTAGAGACAACTATTTTCTTTAGACCATCAAGACTGGTGATTCACACGGCAAAATTGAATTATGTAAAAAGGGGTTTTTTTCGATGGTTTTATAGCGATCCACCAAGAATACCTGCAAAGTTTATTTATTGCTGTTATCCAACAGCTCTAAATATAAGGTTATTCACAAAGACAAGCTGATATTGGTGCGGAAAAAATATAATCTGAAAAAGACAATAATGATAATAAATAAACAAATACTGCCAGAAGCAAATAAATGTACTGAAAACACACAGCCTACACACACACACACACACACACACACACACACACACACACACACACACACACACACACACACACACACACACACACACACACACTGGCCGCACACTCACACACACCTACACGCACTGACATGAGTGCACAGAGCCCTTCCTGACACATGTGTACACTTACACACTCGCGCACGCATACACGCACACAAACATACAGACACACACAGACACAGACACACACAGACACACAGACACATACACACACACACACACACACACACACACACACACACACACACACACACACACACACACACAAACACAGGCTGCCACTGATTGGCCGCAAGAGGGGTGGGAAAAGATCTCTGGTGCCAGGGACGTGTAGTCTAGTGTTTTGCTCAGTCTATTGTATTTGGTAAAGCCCACATAGACTCTGTTCCGTTTTGAAGAAATGTGTGCAATATTGGTTTGGAAATGATGCAATATTCGTTTGATTTGTAAAGCATCGTGCTCTACCTTTCATGCTAGACTTACGGCCGCTCCCTCTCTCTACCTTTATTTCTTTGAGGCGATCGATGGTGTGATGGCCTTGTACCTGTTCTTTTTGGTATTCTTTGACTTATCTGAGGATTTCCAATTTTCTTATATGTACGTTGTTGTTGCGTTACCAGCAAGTCTGTCAGCTCGCTCATTTCCCTTAACACCTGCATGTTCCGGGCAGTATGACCATGTACGTTTTTTAATCTGAAAGGTGCGCAATGCCTTATGCCACTCTGGGCTTCCCATTCCACTTTCAATTTTCTGTATGAGGCTCATTGTGTCCGTTAGAATCATGGCATGTTGGTTTCCAGGCATATGGATACAATAGATGATAGCCACTGGAGAGCATGTGTCACAGCTTCAACTTCCACCTTTAGGCTGGAGGTTGTGACTTTGTAGGCAACATTCTCTTCCCTAATTGTTTTTTCCATTTTATTTCGCAATGAATTCCCAACTGGATTGGTTTTTGGTGACTGAGCCATCTGTGTATATGATGACGTCCTCTTCTTTACTGTTTTCTTTTAGGAGTAGCTTCACTTCTGCCTCAATATTGCCCTCTGGCCATTCCCGACAATGTCTTCCTATAGTGGATGAAATGGCTGTGTTGATTAGATGATTGAGGTTTTAGGGGGTTTCCCCCCATTCTTTTGTTTCTTTCAGGTCTTGTAGTCGGCATACTAGCCGGATTCTGTCTTCTGCTTGCCCCGTCCATGATCTTCCTCGTCCTAGACGACCGCCTTATGGTTCCTTGACTGCATCATGTAGTAGGTTTTGAGAGTTTTCTAATGCTCTGAAGTAGGTCTTAACCTGTTCTAACTTGTTTCTGGCCTGCATTGAAGAAAGGCCAGTTAGCAGGTATCGCATGGTTACCATAGGCGTGTCTTTTGTTGTTCCAAGGATCAGTCTCATAGCTTCATTTTGAACTCTTTTTAATTTTAGGAGGCTGCTTTGAGACGGTGTTGTCAGTAGCCCAAGTCCGAAGTCGATCACACTGAGAACGAGTGATTGATACGGCAGGAAGAGGTGGCGTTGTTCAATACCTTTGGTTGCCATTGCCTTTGAGACTGAAAGACCCTTTTTGCATTTGAGAGCAGTATTTTCCGTATGTTTTCTGAAAGTCAGCATCCAGTTGAACTGTATTCCTAGGTAGCGTAGGCATTCAGTTTTCTCGATCTGAATCCCGTCGAATGACACAGGTGGCGGTGATTTGGGCTCGCGGTTTTGTTGTTGAGGGTGCACAGCAACGTTTGGGCTTTCGCTGGATTGATGGAAGATCCTGTGTTCTTGCACCATTAAGCGATATTTTTCAGGTGTTTTTTTCTGGACCGCTGTACTTCTTTCTTGAGCATCTTTCGAAATTTTGAAGACCAGGCCATTATCCGCAAGAGTAACCACCCGATCGAGCTATTATATTGTTGTTTGAGTCTGCAAGACTTTTCGTGCAGACGTTGTAGAGGACAGGAGAGAGCGTAGACCCTTATGGCAGCTATGTGGAAAGTTTAGAAGGTGCAGACATCCTATCCCCGAGGCGTAGGACAACGGTTCTTTCCTGAAGCGCTGCTGCTTTCCATCTTGTCAGTGTCAAACATACTCCATACCTTAGTAGCAGCTCCGTGACTGAGGTGCGCAAACTGGACTTTATTGTGAGCATCTTCAAGCTCATTTGCTACTGCTTGTGTTTCTTTTTTTCTTTGAAATCCTTCATATACCCCATATGCGAAAGAAGCTGCATTTTCACATGTAGACTTGCCTGTTCTGTAACCACCTTGATTTGAAGGGAAAATTATGTGGCGGCCTCTGTTCAAGATCCCTTGCACGTTTCCTGGCTATTGTGCGTTCCATGAGGTTTCCAGCAATGTTTTGCATGGTTAGGATTCGGTAGCCGCTTACCTGACGATGGTCCTTTCCTGATTTTGGTATGGGTTTTAAGAAGCTGCATGAGTCCAGTCCTCAGTCCGGAACATGTCAGCCGGCCATTGTCAGTGGAAGCTGTTTTGATACAGATTGAAATGTTTGCTTCTGTCTTCATCCGATAGCTCCTTGATGTCCGAGTTGGGAACTTTGTCTGGGCCAGGAGCCGATAAAAGAAAGATACACGTTCTCAGATTAGCATTGGACAGGGTACGGGTATGAATTCTTGTGAACACAAACTCAGTGGCCAGTGGAACTGACACAGGGTACATTATATTTGAAATGAATGTGTGAAAGCATTTTAATATCACCTATTGTATCGGATTTTGTATTGTTATGAACACTTCGTAATCGTAACACATTTACTGCCACTTCATTTTTCTGCTGCTGGTGCTGCTGCATTCATATCTGCAACTGATACAACTAACGACTTGCTCCAATATAAATAATTTACACGTGTGCGGCCAGTCAGCCTCTAAGAGGGGAGACTATGCAAGAGGACCTAAAAATTATTTCCCTTCAAGAGATTAGCCATCGAAAGGTCACGCGTCTCCTTTCGCTATCACAATATTCTTGGTGCATAATCTGTTAACTAAATGTTACTTAACCAAAACTAAAAAGTAGCGACTAATTCCAGATTGCAATTAGCTGATGAATCGTTCTGGATCTTGACGGCAAGACAACAGTCTAGGACCGACATCAAACCTTCGACAATGGCAGTCCAAACAAGGAGACGTCTTCTGAACCTATTACACACATTTTACGGAGGTGCACACCAAAAACCTGTTCTTTCCACGATATCGCATTACTGCACCATCCTGCATCAAAACCAGGGCTTGAGGAGCTCCTCCGAGTTTTTTCATGGCAAAAACGATGCGTGGAAGCAAAGGGCACAGGGTTGTTTCCACTCTTTCAGGCAGATGTCACATGCGACTGGGTGCTTATACACACGGTGGTCTGGTTGTCCGACTTCTGGAAGAGAGGACGTACGTTTGTGCATCCCTCGATTACTACCAGCCATGTCTTTGAATGGACAGATGTCTGTGCGACACAAGTCTGGAGGGAAAAAATCGAAAAGTAGTAGCACCAACAGTGATGAGGTGAGGTTTTTTTTGTGTGTGTTTTTGTTTTTTTTTTTTTTTTACCCTCACGTCTAATGATCAATGGATATCTAACTTAATTGCTCTGGGACATTTAAAGTTCCGTTTCAGCCCAAATTAGGTGATGATATTTAAGTTCTGCATAGCATGACAAATCCAGTGTGTATACATGTGTGTGTGTGTGTGTGTGTGTGTGTGTGTGTGTGTGTGTGTGTGTGTGTGGCTTCTGTGATTTCATGTCATTTCACTGTGAATGACATTGATCACTCGTCTTGGACGTGTGTGTGTGTGTGTGTGTGTGTGTGTGTGTGCAAACAGCAGAATTAGGCACCATTCCTATCTTCAAGATTAAATGACAAGATTATCTAACCAAAATAAGTTTGACTGGTGAAGGCAGCCATACTCTGTTTTCAGAGATGTGCACGCTGGGTATGTTCCCATTTCCATAACCCAGTGAACACTGACATGGATTGTAGGACCTTTTCCATGTGCGTTTGATCTTTAGCAAACAAAAGTGTACAAATGAAGGGGATGAAGACACTAGCAGGTCCGTGCATAGATATAGATTGACCTGAAAGATTGGAAAAGGTCTATACCTTTACCCCACCCTACAGGCACCAGTACTAGGACAGATCATAACCCTCAGATGGAAAGTCCCACACTTCAATCATGTGGCTGCTGGGCCAGTCTTTTGATTTTGTGATTTTGTTGACAGGAATCCGACTTGGAGGAGTTGGATGATGACGACTATGAGGCCCCCACAAATTTCAAGAAAATGAAGATCCACGTCAAGTCATTACGGGTTGACTCTGTTGTCAGTTCAGCTCTGGATATCGCCAGGAAGTAAGCAGTTCTTGAGTCTTTGTTTTTGTAAAGTTCTGCTTCTTCTAGTCATGATGAATTGGTAGGTAACGTGTATACGTGCAGGTTTTTGTGTTACTGTTTTCTGTTACTTTTACAAATTTCAGCAGAATTGATTTTGTCTGATGTTTTTTGTTTCATAACATGTTAACATGTTTCTTTCACACACACACACACACACACACACACACATGTATATATATATATATATATATATATATATATATATATATATATATATATATATATATATATACACA
Organism: Babylonia areolata; assembly: GCF_041734735.1. NCBI lineage: Eukaryota > Metazoa > Mollusca > Gastropoda > Neogastropoda > Buccinidae > Babylonia > Babylonia areolata. Next base: position 40,486,757 of record NC_134881.1, on the reverse strand, counting down.
TCATATACATCACTTAAGAGATGCTTCCATTTTTTGTTTGATTTTGAAAATCAGTCGGCCACCTGTTTCATGCAATTAACCCCCTGCATTCAGAGAATGAGATGCATGTCACATAAATTATCTTAACTGTATGCAGTACGCCTGGGCATTGATTTTTGATTTAAAATTCATTATAAACTTACTTGAACCTGTATTGTCTGCTTTGCAGTCGTGTGGATGAGATCTTTTACGGAAGTCGACTGAAACTGAATGGTGAAAAGCTGCTGAAAAAAAGCAAACAGGTAAACGGCTGAAGTATTCAGCATTTGACTGTGTACATTACCCTGTATCTGTTTGAAAAAATATTTGAATCTGTTTTGGAACTGGGGTTTCCTTGTAAGGAACTGACATCCCTGAAGCCAGGTAGGGGGTGAGAAGGTTTTGTCAGGAATACAAATAATGTGTTCAATTTCTGATGAGAGGAAATAGGAAGATTTTTGTTGTAGTTCATGGGTTGTTACTCCCATTTTCTGTTGTATAGATCTACAAGTAGGCTTCTATCTGCTTGACCTTTTTTACCCCCACCATAATGGTCGCTATACTTCATTTTCAGTGGTGGGCTTGCTGGTTATGTTTGTGTTTCCATAACCTACTGAACATTGACATGGATAACAGGATCTTTAACGTAAGCATTTGATATTTTGCATGAGTTTGTTCCTCTGCACTTTTTATTTTGCTCTATGTAAGGTGATGAGAGAGCTTCAGATCAGCATTGACATGAAGATGAGTGCTCTTCGTGATGTCAGGACAACAGTATCTGTACATTGGTTACATATTTCACACTCCTTCTGTGTCCTGGAGTCACCGTGGCCAAGTCGGTTTGGCCTTGTAGTTGCACTTCTGATCCAATGATCACCAGTGATCAGGGTTCGAGGCGCCATTTCAAAATAGTATTATTATTTGTATTTCTTTTTATCACAGCAGATTTCTCTGTGTGAAATTCAGGCTGCTCTCCCCAGGGAGAGCACGTCACTACACTAAAGCACCACCCATTTTTTTTGTATTTTTTCCTGTGTGTAATTTTATTTGTTTTTCCTATCAAAGTGGATTTTTCTACAGAATTTTGCCAGGAACAACCCTTTTGTTGCTGTGGGTTCTTTTACGTGCGCTAAATGCATGCTGCACATGGGTCCTCGGTTTATCGTCTCATCCGAATGACTAGCGTCCAGACCACCACTCAAGGTCTAGTGGAGGGGGAGAAAATATCGGCGGCTGAACCGTGATTCGAACCAGCGCCTCTTCATCCACAGCGAGAAGCTCCTGCGCATGCCAACTCACCCAATGCACGAAAAACTGAAGCACCCAACAAAGAACAGACTGAAGCGGACCAGCTTCAACCACCTCTCCAAGGCCCTGCACCGCCAACATGAAGACCTGCTGCCCTCGTCCCCTGCCGAGATGGAAACACTCCCCGACTTCGAGGAACCGGCCGACCAACTGGAAGGAGTCTCAATCATCACAAAAGTCCCTGGCATCGACCAAAAGGACTGCCAAGCCCCTCCCCTGCTGAAAGCTCTGACATTGGAGATGATTGAGACTCGGTACAACCCCAGCGAATGGACGCACGTCTTCACAGATGGATCCTCGGAGGGAGCGGTGAAGAATGGAGGAGCAGGCATCTTCATCAGGCACACAGATGGAAGACTGACCCCTGGAGCCTTCCCCACAGGAAGAATCTCCTCGAACTACAGAGCGGAGACAGCAGCACTACTCCATGCTGCACAAGGCCTCAGGACGTCAGTCAACCCACCACCAAAGATAGCCTTCTTCACTGACTGCAGATCTCTCCTGCAGGGACTCCAGTCAACCAGAAACGAACAGCAGCTGACAAACATCAAAGCAGCCCTTCATGACCTTTCAAAACGGTCGACTGTCACTGTTCAGTGGGTTCCTTCTCACTGTGGGGTCATGGGGAACGAAAAGGCCGATGCTCTCTCCAAGGCAGGCAGCAAAATGAAGCAGTTCAGCCACCCCGTGACCTACACAGAGGCCAGGACCATCATCCACAACCGTTACCAGAACCAGTGGAAGAGAAGGCTGGGTGCAAACAGTGGTGTCGATCCAATCCACCAGCTCCAGAGACACCAGCAGACAGTCCTCTTCAGACTGAGAACCGGCCACTGCCGACTACTGAGTCACCTTCACCGTATGAAGATCGCCCACACTGATGAGTGTCCATGTGGCACTGGACCCCAGACCCCTGAACACATCCTCCAACCCTGCCCAACCCATGAAGCTCTACGGCGTCAAACCTGGCCAGGGGGCACGGAGCTATAGGCGCAGCTTTGGGGAGACCGCCACGACCTGGAGAAGACCGTGGGCTACATCGTGGCGACGGGGGGTGACAGTCTGACGCAGCCAAAACATCGAACGCAGAAGAAGAAGAAGAAGAACCAGCGCACTCAGATTCTCTCGCTTCCAAGGCGGACGCGTTACCTCTAGGCCATCACTCCACTTATGTCCAAGTTGTGAAATTCTCTTAGCTCAGATTTTTCTCTCTCCACCCTGGTGTCAGTTGGGTACCTGACATTGGTCAGAGAAGATTAACCCTTTCGCTGCCAGGAAAATAAGATTTAAGTGAAATCTATTTGCCAGGGTTTTTTCAGCAAAAACGGGTATAAATTTTCAAAAAATTATGTGCTCTTTGTTATTGGAGAAAGACCCATAAAAGTATATAATTTCTGAAAGGGAAATGAATAAAGAATACAAAACACATGATGTTTTCCCATTTTATGTATTTTTAGTGACATGCTGTTGTTTTGAAATCAGTGTTTTTTTGGGTTTTTTTTTCACATTTTCAACTTGTTTATTACAAACATTAGTCACTGTCTTCTCCTTCGAATTTATGCTTCAATTCTTTCTGAGCATCAGCTAAAGAAAGTAATCTTGGTTGATTTAGTTTGCCACAATCGCATGTCTTGAGCACGGAGGCAGTCCGACATTTTGTTGAGCGAGCGAGGAGAGGAGCCAGGCAAAGACTGCGGCCAGTAACCCAACCAAAAAGTTCAAATAAAGGACTGCCTTATGACGCAGATGGTGTTTCTAGCTATGAATAGAATCTAGAAAGATTCCCCAAGCTAAAGCTACCAGCATTTTTGTCAACGAACTGAATGCAAAGCAGGGAAAAGTCAGAATATTTCGATGACGAGTTATCTCATCATTGTGGCAGCGAAGCGTACATGCTTTCCATGATGAGTTATCTTGTCATATAGGCAGCCTAGGGGTTAAAGTGGTAGAAGTAGAGGACTGGGCCCGCCTTCCAGTGCCGAGCCCTTGACTCAGTGAAAATGAAATCACTGCCCCAGTGGTTGTAAAAGCCTATGGGACCTTCAGCCTTTTAATCTCAACTGTGTCCTTGCCTCATTTAGAGCTTTAGATATGTTTTGGTATGAAAGTTGCCTATCCCTGTAACTCAACAGTATTGATATTTTCAGATGGAGGAAGGGGATTACGTGGATCTGATTGTGGAACGTTCAACTGGCGACGACGATCGGCTCCTGGTGAAGAGGGTCAAGGTCGTCAGTGTCTCACCCGAACGGACAAGCAAAGATAGAATGGTAGTGACTGTCAAGGCATGGAAAAGTCCGTTCCCCATTGAGGACACTTCCAGAGCAGAATGGAAAGAGGATAACTGATTCGAAGGGACTTTTAACTTGGAGACCCCATGACTTCGTGGACATGATAGACTCTACTGTGCATGGTATTAAGAGTTATGGAGCGAAAGTTCTACAGATGTAGACCAGACCAGCCTGAAAGTGAAACTAAATCTTTATTGCAGTGGAGAAAAGCGCACATTTGGCTTTGAGATTCTGTGGGATTTCTGCGGATGCTTCATGACCTTTCGATTCAGTTCTCTTTCAAGCATTTTTTTTTTCATCTGGCGTTTCATCTCTGGCATAATGTGCTGCTCAGTAAGATGAATTCCTGGACTGGGTTGCATGAGCGATCTTAACAGTGCTGAGTTTGTTTGGCGTTAAGAATTGTCCCATAGTCTGTGCTGATTTCATAGACAGGAAAATTCTTAACGTTAAACAAACTTAAAGCTGCTAAGATCACTCAATCAACCCAACCAAGGTTCATGTGGAGTGATGGCCTAGACTAGAGGTAAGGCGTCCGCCTAGGATGTGAGGGAATCTGAGCACGCTGGTTCAAATCATGGCTTAGCCGCCGATATTTTCTCCCCCTTCACTAGATCTTGAGTGGTGGTCAGGACGCTAGTCATTCGGATGAGACAATAAACTGAGGTCCCATGTGCAGCTTGCACTTAGCGCATGTAAAAGAACCCACGGCAACAAAAGGGTTGTTCCTGGCAAAATTCTGTAGAAAAATCCACTTCAGTAGGAAAAACAAAACTGCATGCAGGAGAAAAAAAAAAAAAAGGGTGGCGCAGTAGTGTAGCGACGCGCTCTCCCTGGGGAGAGCAGCCCGAATTTCACACAGAGAAATGTGTTGTGATAAAAAGAAATTAAAAAAAATAAGTAAATAAATTTTTGGCATATTGTGTATACTGAGGAGTTTTATCACATGTAATTAAGATATTTGAGTTTAACTCACTCGGTACGGCCAGTCCTCTCTTCTCCTCTACACAGACCCCTCGGATGTCCAGTGGGTGTCTGAATGACCCAGCCTTTAGCTTCCATTGTCAGAATTGTGGTATTCTTTGTCAACATTCACCTCTTCAGTATAAGAGCCTTCCACTTGCAATATTTTGATGATGGTAATTGGGGTGAAACGCTGTTAACGTCGTCACTTTCGCCGTTCGTATGGAGAGAGTTAAGTGCTATTGTAATGCATGAAAGGTACACTTTTTTTGTGTGAAAAATTGTTTTCCGTCTTAAGGAAAGTATCAGGATACAGAATCTGGAGTACTGGTTTCATGTGCAAAAGTTCATTCTCACTGCAGATCTGTAAGGCCAGTGCTGGGAATGATTTGCTGAGAAACGTTCTGGCTGATATTTCATTGTGTGACAAACATTTTTTATATACCTGCTATTATTTTAACAAAGTTTTCTTGCCTTGTGTGTGGGATTTGTGGGGCTCTTTGGTACATTGTATTATGTATTTGGTTGTTTTTTTTGTGTGTGTTTCAAACTTCTTTTTCAAGTGTGAGGATTCAGTGTATAAGCTTTATTTGCCCATTTTCTGCCTTCTGATAATGTGTTTTGTTTCACAGTCCATGGATATACATACAGTTTGTAAACAAAACATGAAGTTTCTTATGTTTACGAGGTGCGTGAATGTGTGACAGGTAGTTTTGGGAGTAGTTGGTGGCCCACGAAACTGTTTTTCCCCAACTGCTGTTGCACGTTTTAAGCACAATTCATCCAGTATAAATTATGGCTGCTGCTGTTTGTGCTGATCACTGAAGAGACAAAATTTGTGTGATTTTTTTTTCTCTCCATGTCATATAATACAGATTTGGCTGGGAGCTAAGTTTTTAGAGTTTGTGTTGGATTATGCACAGAAACATTTTATAAATTATATGTATACATACACCTGCGTCATGGGTTGTGTGGATTCAGTAAATGGTAAGAAAGTTAAGTTTTACATATGCATGAAATAAAAGAAGAAACACATGCTCAGGGAGTTTAAATTTTCTTTAATAGGCTAACAAACATTATGTTAACAGACATTTATTTTTCTTCAGTGAAATAGTTGTAGTAAATGACTGTAGCCAGACATACATGCCACCAGAGTCTATCTACAAACAAACTAGGAACAAATGCAAGACCATATGATATCACGTTATAATATGTTAAAACTGGAAAAAAAAAAAAAAAAAAGAGAGAAAAAAATGCTACCTCTGGGGAACAGAAAGGGACACGTGTACAGCATCACGCTGGCACCAGGGCAGGCAGAGGGAAAAGAATGTGAAAAATCCATGTATTTGTTGTGTCATGTAATGTGTCATCATCTGTAGAAAGCTCCTTTAAGGTTTTGTGTGTGTGTGTGTGTGTGTGTGTGTGTTTGAATGTGTGTTAAGGTTTTGTGTGTGTGTGTGTGTGTGTGTGTGTGTGTGTGTGTGTGTGTGTCTGTTTGAATGTGTGTCATTGTGTGGGTATACATATTTTCAAATGGGTGTATATGCCAAAGTGTGTGTGTGTGTGTGTGTGTGTGTGTGTGTTTGAGTGTGTGTCATTTTGTGAGTATACATATGTTCATTTGGGTGTATGTGCCCAAGTGTGGTGTGTGTGTCTGTGTCTGTGTTTGAGTGTGTGTCATTATGTGGGTATACATATTTTCATTTGGGTGTATATGCCAAAGTGTGTGTGTGTGTGTGTTTGAGTGTGTGTCACTGTGTGGGTATACGTATGTTAATTTGGGTGTATGTGTCTGCGTGTCTGTGTTACGGTGTGTGTGTGCATGTGTGTGTGTGTGTGCGTGTGTGTTGTGCCTTCATCAAAGAACAAATAAAAAATTTTACGCATGCTGTTTGCATTGCTAGTCTACCCTGCAACAGGATATATAGGTCAAAGTTTTCATGCACTTCATAACAACTATATATTATATGGAACACTGGTTACACTGTAACCTTCTAGAGAAAATCCACACACACTGATAGTTGAGTACAAAAATTTAAAGGTGTTTACCACTTTGTTATCAGTCACATTTTAAACACTGATTACAAAAAAAGGTTAAATACAATATTTAAACACTGGTTATAAAAAAAAACATGTTCCTTTTTTAGTTGTACACAGTTGACAATGAAAGTAAACTGATGCTTGAAATAAAATGATGTTTAAATCAACTGATGCTTAGACACCAAGTTCAATTCTGCAACAAAGCGCTTCAACATACAAAACTAAAATGAAATATAACAGCAAAAAAAACAAAAAAAAAAAAAAAAAAAAAGGGGATAAAATGTAAACAGAAGAAGGTCCCTTGTAATTTAGAGCATTGAAAACAACCTGCAACGCAGTTGCTGCCTTCAACAACAATGCCCCGATCACAAACCACAGTCTTAAATTCGACTCCATCACTTGGCAACTGACTCTTTGTGCCTCTGATGATGTCAATGAATAAAACACATTACAATCACCTCTAGTGCATCCACGGCACTGCCACATACTACTAACTGTCACCTCTGACAGTCATCAGTGCTGTGGCTTCACTCTCGTCAGCAGCAATGACGATGAAACAGCCTATAGAGATGTGGACTGCTGAATGAAGCGGAGTCCTACTTATTGACAAACTCACTATGCAAGAGGTTCAGTTTCCATGCCACAGAGGGCACAGTCTTCCAGCCAATATAAACATTTAGAAACAATGTATGGACCCCTCAGTGTAAAAACAAGACTATTTCTGAGCAACTAGGTAGAAAAAACAAAAACGAAAAAAAAACAACCAACCATCTCACTACAAAGACAAACTTGGGTGGCAAACTAAAAGACGACATGCTGAATCAGTTTCCAGTACAGAAACAACTCCTGATCTGAATGACCTGCAAACACGATAGCTCCCTCACACGGCAGTGATGAACCAGAAAATGCAGCCGTCGACAGACTGGGCGAGTCGTGCATGCCATGATGCCAGGACGATTCCTCTGAGCAGTCCTGACGAGGCCAGAGAAACCAGGTGAATGGGGTTTGATGGGGTGAGAGGTGGGGATGGAGGGGGCCAAAGAAGGGGGCTTGAGGGGGGCGGGGGGGGGGCAACCCAAGATGATGTTTAAGGACTGCACCAAAGACCACCATCTTCCAGTGCCATTGGCCAAGAAGACGTTCAAGGACTGCACCAAAGACCACCACTTCCAGTGCCGTTGGCCAACAACCCCAAAAAGTACTTGAACCTCCTGCTTCCTGATGAGCATCGGCACCAGCAGAAAACTTAAAAGGCAGGTGGAGAGCCTGGGAGTTCTTCACTTTTCAAGGAAGCATCAAAGCGTGCAGACTGATCCACATACTACCACAGCACATCTGCTTAAAAAAAAAGAAAAAAGAAAAAAAAAAGAGCAGATGGCTGACCTATGCATAAAGCCAGTGCACTGGTCAAGCCAGTTCATCAGTGTCATGCAAAAGACGATCATCAGTCCAGAACTCCACCCTCATTGCCTGCAACAAGCCCAACTTGCTCCCCCACTCCCCGCCTCCCCGTCCCCCCCCCCCCTCCGACTTTTCCTCCTCCACACTCCCTCCATACAAAAGTGTTAAATCAAAATTACTTTTAACTCTCTCCATACGAACGGCAAAAGAGACGACGTTAACAGCGTTTCACCCCAGTTACCATCATCAAAATATTGCAAGCGGAAGGCTCTTATACTGAAGAGGTGAATGTTGACAAAGAATACCACAATTCTGACGACGGAAGCTAAAGGTTGGATCATTGAGACACCCACTGGACATCCGAGGGGTCTGTGTAGAAGAGAAGAGACGACTGGCCGTACTGAGTGAGTTAAAATATCAAATCGATAACAATTTTAGGGTTGATATGCAAGAAAATCTTGAGCAGTCAGAAATGATTACAGGGCAAGTGACGGTTGAAATAAAAAAACAAAAAAAACACAAACATTTTGAGCCGAAGATACATCATAAGACCAGGATAAGAAAACTTTAAAAGTATCACACAAACCATATGTCGATCACATAGCATTTATCAGTATCGAGTATAGAGGATTTTTTTTTTTTTTTTTGGCTTTTATCAGAAGGTCAAAGAAAAGCAAAAGGACACTGCAAAAAAAAGAAACGACAAAATCAAAAGTTCCGTAGCCAGATCTACAGTGTTAATTCACACAAGATTTGTTCAAGATGCTTAACATTTGGAAACAAAAATCTGATATCAGATTTAGGTACAATAAAAAATAAGGAAAGACAGAAAATGGTAAATGCAAAAGAAAAATATGCCAAAAAAATACAAAACTGTGTATGAAAATAATTCATACGTCCTTTCTAACTGACAGTACACATCATCCAGCCAGCACCTGAGAAGATCTCTATGCCCATCAACCATTCCTATCAGAGCTGAACTACAATTCTGACCACAAGAAACAAAAAGTTCAGAATCTGATAAAACAACATGTTTAGATCAGAAAAAAGTGTCAGAAAAACAACAACAACAACAGCAAGAGGCCCATACATGTGAACAATCTAAACAAAGAACTCGCAGCAGTTTTGTGGTTCAAGTCCCAGTACAACAATAACAGTAATACTTTCAGTTATAACACTGTTAAGAGTAACAATCACTAATGCAATATATGTTTTTTAAAAACTCCACCACATATCTTGGTCAGTATATGTTATCAAGGTAAAAAGAAGTAATACGCAATTTAATTTCTTTTTTTAATGGGTAAAAATATAATAAACAATTTATTTTTAAAAATTCAAGTTAAAAGAAAGAAGAACCTCTGTGGGTTTGTGTGTCGCTGGCTATGATATTCTCAAAGGCTCATGACATTCAATTAAATGGTTTTGTCTCAATTTTTGAATATTTTCTACAAATCATCTGAAAGCAATCTATGGACCCACCCCTTCTCCAAAGCAAGCTGATGAAAACCGAAGGAGATAAACTTTTTCTTTATAACTTTTTCTCTCTCTCTCTCTCTCTTTTTTGTTTGTTTGAAATAATGTTTTACAAACACTGACACACAGTCAAATCTTAATTTTCTGACACTTTAGTGACAATTTTTTTCTATGTATTTGGCTTTTCTAAATAATTTCCAAAGTACAGTGCTCTTATACCCTGAGTGTATGCTGGTATAAAACCACTAGCATAAAAACTTCATTTTCATCCCTTACACAGAACAGTTACCCACAGACACACACACACACACACACACACACACAAAGCCCAGTAAGCATCATTGTCCAACCACTTCATACGAATAAGACAAAAAGAGAAGTCAAAATTAATGGCCATAAAATTGGTATCTGGTAAATCATTATACCAAGGTGACACATGAGCACATGATTACACATTAAAAAAAACCAAAAAACACATCATCATCACTATTATGCAGGACACAATAATGCCATGATAATAAAGAAGTATATGGAGAAAAAAACACACAAAAAAACCACACATGGGAATAAGTGTTACAACCCCTTTTCATTTCATTTCCAAGACATTTTTTTTTTTTCAAAACCTTTTTCTCTGTTACGTCCCCAGACCCCAAAATATCCCTTCAGATCACTCTTCTCCCACTTTTCACCTCCTCTATCCAGCCTTCCTCCACCCCCCACCCCCACTCCACCTCCCACCACCAGCTAAAGGCAAAAAACCAAATCATTCACAATCAGCATCCTTACACGTAACATAATCAGCACAGAAGAATCACTCGGGAAGAACTGTGGAGGCTTTTTAGCAATTGGAAAGGAGATGCTACTCTGAGCATTAGAGACTTGCTCAGCTTTACCGTTTCACTGGAGATACTGACACTTGTGTAAACAAAGTGAGTCTATGTTTTAAACCGGTGTTCGGTTGTCTGTGTGTGTGTGTGTGTGTGTGTGTATGTGTGTGTCCGTGTGTCTGTGTGTCTGTGGTAAACTTTAACATCGACATTTTCTCTGCACATACTTTGTCAGTTGACACCAAATTTGGCATAAAAATAGGAAAAATTTAGTTCTTTCCAGTCATCTTGTTTAAAACAATATTGCACCTCTGGGATGGGCACAAAAAAAAGAAAAAAAAAGAAGCCTAATTATATGCAAACTGCATTTACTGTTATATTTATATTTCTTGTATTCTCTAAACTTGGCACTTTGACCTCTTATTCTGACACAACAAGAGGAGTCATTATCATTTTTTGTTCAAACAGGAACTTCTTTTGCTAAGCATGGAATTTTTATTTATTTTGCAAACGTTTTGGTGCAGATAGTAAAAAAGGGAAATTACTCTGTAATTAATGCTAGGGGACTTAATTTATCACAAGTGAGTCTTGATGTTCAGTTAAAATCACATTTCATTCAATGTTCAGCCTTCCCCTTTTTGCAGCAGACTGCACACCAGACTGACCGCGATAGCCATCATATATCGCTACTTCAGTTCCTTCTCTCTTTGCAAATTTTTTTTTCTTCTCTTTCCTATATAACTGAAAGAAAAACAACAGAAAGAGAGAGAGAAAGAATAAAAGGAGAAAAAAAAAGGAGTTGGCAAACTAGTAATATGACCATTTCATATGATGAAAAAGCTTTTGTGCTGACCGCTGATGAAAATGTCAAAAGAGAGTACACATAAAACTGTGTGTGTGTGTGAACACTTGCTGTCTCATGTAAGCTCTGAGAGAGACAGAGAGAGGTAAACAGCCACACACCTTGTGATTCTTTCCAAGCGAGGTGCACAGGCGGAAATCCTGTGATCTTTTCAAAAAAAAAAAAAAAAGAGATCTACAAACAGTGGGACCCATTTATTCTTATTGTTTGTTCTGATAATTCAACACTCAAATCACAGAAAAAAATTGTGCCATTTACCAATAAAAAGTCCATTAAAAAAACCAACAAACCCCAGCTTAAATAAAAAATATGCAAGCACACAACCTATCTATCTATACAGAAGCATTGCAACAAACGTGTGTGTTCAAAAGATTCATGCAAGGACAACAAAATTTCCTTTCTCTTAGTTCACTTAGGCACCCAAGGATCAGATCCGAGGCTGGCTGCCTGAGAAGAGAGACAAGAAGAATGCCAACCCACTCTTCCTTTGAAAACAGGCACAGGTCCAGTCACACAGACTATGACGATCAAAACATGATGCTGTTGACAGATAAAATACAGCTGCCCCTAAAAAAAAAAAATAATAATAAAAAAAAAAATAAATAAAGGAACAGAAAAATATATATGTCAAAGAACTCGAAGTCGTATAAAATTAATGCATGCAGGCATGGTTTCAAAAATGACAATGATCAAAAACATGAAGTCATAAAAAATGCATGCAGACATTGTGTTTTACATATCAATAATTCTTTAAAAAAGATGTTTAGTCAAATGGTTGTTTTATGCAGTGAAAACGACACAAAAAAAAGATGACTGAAGTCCCAAAATGAGGAGTTTGTATCAAACTCCCAGTTTGGTTGAATATACTTTCTGTGTCAAACTGATGCAAACCAGGCCTAACTGTTTGCTCTTCTCCGCCAAAAATTTTCACGGTAACTCAGTGACAAGATGTCTCGCCATCTGACGTCCATCTGCTAGCCAATGAAATGTCATTTCCGGCGGGAGGTAAACAATCATTCCAATGGCAGCAAAAGACAAGCCCCAAATATTAATTTTTTGTTGTTACAGCTGTTGTCCAGAAGTTGTTGGGTGGAGAGAGGGGGCGTTCGGAGAGGCGAAGACTCAAAACGGACCTTATCTTTCCAGCAGCCTTCCTTCCGTCTAGTAGCTGAGGCCGGCATGGATCTGATCCACTTCATCCTTCTCCTGGTAGTCCTCGTCCTGCCACTCGATGTTCTGGGCGCGGATGACGGCACGCAGCATGGACTCCACCCGCTGTGAGGTCTCCTGCAGGTCCTTGACGTTCCGCTTCAGCTTCTTCACGTCCGTGCTCAGCTTGTCCTGGGCCTCCTGGACCTTCTCCATTTCGTCCTGTGTGGGAAAAGAGAGGAGTTGGTGTGAGCTGGGGGACTGGGGGTAGGAGGTCGTGGGTGGTGTGTGTGTGTGTGTGTGTGTGTGTGTGTGTGTGTGTGTGTCCCCATGTACTTTCTCCATTTCGTCCTGTGTGGGAAAAGAGAGGTGAGCTGTGGGACTGGGGGTAGGAGGTTGTGGGTGATGTGTGTGTGTGTGTGTGTGTGTGTGTGTGTGTGTGTGTGTGTGAGTGTGTGTGCATGTGTGTGTGTGTGTGTGTGTGTGAGTGTGTGTGCATGTGTGTGTGTGTGTGTGTGTGTGTGTGTGTGTGTCTCCCATGTACTTCCTCCAGTTCCTCGTTCATGAGGAAAGAGAGGAGCTGATGTGAGCTGGGGGACTGGGGTAGGAGTGATGTGTATGCTGTGTCCCATGTTAAGGTCTATAGTGTCTGGGTAATGTTACGAATTCTGCACAACTCCTCCTCACTAAAAAAAAAAAAAAAGTCATCTGTGCTGGTCAGGCAGCCAAGCTTAACGCTGGCCATTAAGGAGAAGCGTGAGTGAGGAAGCACGGCTCAACTTCTGGAGACGTTTTCCCTTGCAACACCTGTGGGAAGTGCTGCGCATCCAGAATCGGCCTCTTCTCCCATATGAGGACACACATAGACAGAAAAGCCTGCCTGCATACTCATGCGTCGGTCCTGACGGGAGAATCCATCATTGTTACAACAGGAAAGCATGTGACCAAGCTATGTAGTCGAAATGAACTCATCGGAATAATTCTGATCTTGGCATCACATCAGAACAAACTGCCATCGACAGTAACAAAATATGGCAAAATGGTTACAGTTGGCTTCTCTGCAGACAACTACACACCCACATACATAACATCCCCCACCTACACACACATACAACACACAAACACATGCCCTCCCCACACACACACCTTCCCTCACAACAACCACACCCACATACATAAACTTACTCCCACAAACGTACCTTCCCCCCTCCACATCCACATGAACAAACATAACCCCCCTACCACACACATACCCCCCACACCCACCCACATACATAACCCTCCTCCCACACATACACCCCCCCCCCCCTCCCCTCCCCTAAATACACTGTGCAACAGAGGAATACTGATCACTTCAGGACTGAGAAGTTCCTACATACACACTCCCACACACATATATAACCCCCCTCCTCCCCCTCCCACACATATATACCTGCCCCCCCCGCCCCCCGCCCCCCCCCCCACACACACACACATACACACCAAACACACTTGTGCAGCAGAGGAATACTGACCACTTCAGCACTGAGAAGTTACTATGTAAACAGTCCCACACACATATATAACCCCCCTCCCACACACATACACCTGCCCACCCCCCCTCCCCCCAAACCCTCTCCCCCCTCCCCCACACAAAAACACACATACATAACCCCCCTCCCACACACATATACCTGACGACCCCCCCCCCCAGCCCCCCCCTAACACCCCCCCCCTCACACACACACGCACCAAACACAACCAAACACAAGCTTGTGCAGCAGAGGAATACTGACCACTTTGGGACAGACAAGTTCCTACATACACACTCACACACAAAAACACACATATACATAACCCCCCCTCCCACACACATATACCTGACACCCCCCCAGCCCCCAACCAACCCACCCCCACCCCACCCCACACCAAAATACACTGTGCAGCAGAGGAATACTGACCACTTCGGGACAGAGAAGTTCCTACATACACACTCCCACACATATATTTAACTCCCCTCCCCACACACATACACCTATTTTCCTGCCTCCCTCCCCCCCCCCCCCCCAAAAAAAAAAAACCCACTCCCCCTTGATCCCCCACACACATATATATAACCCCCCTCCCACACACATACACCTATACACCTGCCTACCCCCCCCTCCCCCACAAAAAAAAACACACATACATAACCCCCCCTTCCCACACACATATACCTGACGACCCCCCCCCTCCTCCAAACCCTCCACCTCCCCCTAACCCTCCCCCACCCACCCCCCACACACACCAAACACACTAGTGCACAGCAGAGGAGGACTGACCAGCTCAGGGTTGAGGTGTTCCTGCAGCGACTTGGTGGTCAGGCCTGACTGGCTGATGAAGAAGCGGGTGATGGGGTTGCTCAGCGAGTACAGGTTGGGCTTGATCGTCTTGCGCCGGATGAAGGCCTTGCGTCGGATGAAGTCTGGGATCACCCGCTCTACGTCCAGCGCAAGCTCCACCTGGTGGAGAGGACATTCGATGCTGTTTACCCCCCCCCCAAAAAAAACAAAAACAAAACAACAACAGAGTATGGCTGCCTACGTTGCTGGGTTAAAAAAAAATGTAGAAGCCCACTTGTGTGCATGTATACGAGTGAACATGGGAGCTGCAGCCCACGAATGAAGAAGATGAAGAAGAAGAAGAAGATGATGATGAAGAAGAAGAAGATGAAGATGAAGAAGATGAAGATGAAGATGAAGAAGAAGATGATGAAGAAGAAGATGAAGAAGATGAAGAAGAAGAAGAAGAAGATGAAGAAGAAGATGAAGAAGATGATCAAGAAGAAGAAGATGATCAAGAAGAAGAAGAAGAAGAAGATGAAGAAGATAAAGAAGAAGGAGAAGAAGAAGATGAAGAAGAAGATGAAGAAGAAGAAGATGAAGAAGAAGAAGAAGAAGAAGAAGAAGAAGAAGAAGAAGAAGAAGAAGAAGAAGAAGAAGAAGAAGAAGAAGAAGAAGAAGAAGAAGAAGAAGAAGAAGAAAAAGAAATGCTGTTTATTGCCTAGCAGAACACACTGGACTGCATTTGACATTGCTGCATTTTTTTTTTTTTTTTTTTTTTTTTTTTGTCCTGGAAATGAAGGTTCTATTCTGTCAAAAGTGAACAAATTACTGTACAGACATTTCAAAAACCACAACACAAACATACACCTATCATGTGATATAGATCTATCATGACACATTTACCAAATACTGTCCACACACATTTCTGGAGACTGACAACATCTGCTTCTTACCCGCACACAACTACACAGGCGTACAGGTCTCTCTCCTAATGTCTCTATGCTTTCACCCCTGTATCTGACAATGTCGCTTGTAGTCCAGCTGACTGCATGGGGCCAGCCTATCAAGACTGCACAATTAACCCCCCAAAAAAATTAACCGTGTTGTGTATAAAGCTATGTCACATTTGGAAAACAAAAAAAACAAAAACAAAAAAAAATGAAGATGGCTGTGTCGAGGACACCAACCCTTCCACTTTGATTCATCATTCCCAGAAAACAAAAAACAAAAAAAGGATTAAAAAAACCCTACTTCAAAGCTACACACACACACACACACACACACACACACATGGAAAAAGTCTATCTAGGCAAATAACATTGCAGAGTGGACAGCTAGTGCCAAGCTTTCCCTGGCGCTGAATACATTTACCTCGAGCATAATTTTTGGCCTATGAAGGAAACGCTTTCAGATCAGTTTGTGTGCCAGTTCGGCCAAGTGCTCAGTTTCGTGCGTGTGTGTAAGTCATT
Source organism: Babylonia areolata (assembly GCF_041734735.1). NCBI lineage: Eukaryota > Metazoa > Mollusca > Gastropoda > Neogastropoda > Buccinidae > Babylonia > Babylonia areolata. Next base: position 40,470,653 of record NC_134881.1, on the reverse strand, counting down.
GCCACAATATATACAGCTATGCCATGAATTCTGCAAAATGAGCAGGAGGCATCCAAAAACTTTACCTGCATAGCCATGCGCTTCAGGGCTGCCTGTTCTTGAACAGCTTTGATGTCGTCTACAGCCAGACCGACCTGTACACACACACAAAACACACACACACACACACACACATGCACACACACACACGCACACAACACACACACACACACACACACCACACACACACAACACACACACTGCTGAGAACATGTACAGACATGTACATTCACAAAAACTAAAACACACAAACAAGGCACAAATGTCTACACTGGTAAATCAGCAAGGCATACAATGAAAATTTATTACAGAAAGGAGATGCTTTAGACAGATATGCTGTTCAGTTAAAAAAAACCCCAAAAAACAGTGTTTTGTGAGCTGTGAATCCATTCTGTCCCTGTGCCAGCTAGTGTGTAGTTTGTGTGTGTTTTGTGAGCTGTGAATCCATTCTATCCATGTGTAGTTTGTGTGTGTTTTGTGAGCTGTGAATCCATTCTGTCCATGTGTCAGCTAGTGTGTAGTTTGTGTGTTTTGTGAGCTGTGAATCCATTCTGTCCATGTGTCAGCTAGTGTGTAGTTTGTGTGTTTTGTGAGCTGTGAATCCATTCTGTCCATGTGCCAGCTAGTGTGTGTGTGTTTTGTGAGCTGTGAATCCATTCTGTCCATGTGTCAGCTAGTGTGTAGTTTGTGTGTGTTTTGTGAGCTATGAATCCATTCTCTCCATGTGTCAGCTAGTGTGTAGTTTGTGTGTGTTTTGTGAGCTGTGAATCCATTCTGTCTGTGTGTAGTTTGTGTCAGTGTTTTGTGAGCTGTGAATCCATTCTGTACATGTGTAGTTTGTGTGAGTGTTTTGTGAGCTGTGAATCCATTCTGTCCATGCCCCAACTAGTGTGTAGTTTGTGTCAGTGTTTTACGAGCTGTTTTTATTCTAATTCATGAGAAGGTTTCAGTTGTTGTTTCTCACTACAACAAACGTCGTAACTCCCAAGTTCAGAGGTAGACCTAGATATGATTGTGAAGACGATGCATGGGTCAAAGTTAAGGTAAAAAGGTATTGCCCTATAATATGTAAAATACAGTATGTTATTAAAAAAAAAAAAAAAAATTAAGTGCCTTATGCCAGTGTTCATTTGTTTCCTTTGGTACCTTAAACCCTTATGCTGAATTCAACCAAACATGTTCTCAGGGAGAGGCATGGCAAGAGTTTCCATCGTCATATAAGTGGGGACAACAAGGACTTACGAGACAAAAGGAGAGGAACCAGAGCACCATTTGTATTTGTATTTCTTTTTATCACATCAGATTTCTCTGTGCGAAATTCGGGCTGCTCTCCACAGGGAGAGCGTGTCGCTATACTACAGCACCACCCTTTTTTTTGTATTTTTTTCCTGTGTGCAGTTTTATTTGTTTTTCCTATCGAAGTGGATTTTTCTACAGAATCTTGCCAGGAACAACCCTTTTGTTGCCGTGGGTTCTTTTACGTGCGCTAAGTGCATGCTGCACACGGGACCATGGTTTATCGTCTCATCCGAATGACTAGCGTCCAGACCACCACTCAAGGTCTAGTGGAGGGGGGGGGGGCGGGGGGAATACCAGCGGCTGAGCCGTGATACCATCACTGACCAGCAAGTTCATGAGGAGGATTGACATGATGATGAGGAAGCAGACGAAGAGGATGTAGCTGACTTCTGGGTAGAGGACAGGACTGGAGGATGGGTCGTTAAAGATGGAGTCAAACTCAAACTCTCCGATCATCATCACAGACGTCTTGATGAGTGCACGGGGGACGTCTTGGAAAGCGGTCTGCATCAAATGAAACATTGACGTTGTGGTGAGAATGAGAAAACTCTGAGGAAACTTTATCTTGGCTCAGAACGACACAGAAATCACACACAACAACAAAACTCATTCACAAACACAATGACAAAATTGCTCTCATGAAAATATCAGCAATAATTTTAAAAAAAATAAATAATAAACTGATATAGTGCACTCCACTAATAACGCAGTGGAACATGTGACAAAATAATTTCACACACACACACACACACACACACACACACACACACAGAGTGTGCATGCATACACATTTATACACATGCACCATCTTGACATTTCCTCCCGAACTTGGTTTTTCGTTTTCTGTAATACTTAATACTCATGTAATGAATTAGTTTTGCCGATTTTTCATTGCAATACCAGTACTTACTTCTATTAACCACCTCTTTACTTAGGGAGGGCATGCAGCAATTTGGTGAGAACAAGTTGATTTCTTTTACCTACTTGCCTTCAGAACATGTAAAAAAAAAAATTATCCAGGAGTTTCTAGCCCTGCACATCGAAACAGAACACATTAAAGACAACACACAAACACACACACACGTAAACACACACACACAAACACATACACACACTCACACACACAACACACACAAACACATACACACACTCACACACACAACACAAACACACACACAAACACCCCTTCCACACACACACAACAGCCCCCCCCTCCCGATCCCTAAACACACACAACACAAACACAACACCCTTCCCCAACACCCACACCCACACAAACACCCACCCACAAACATCCCACCCCTCCACCCACCCAACCTGTTTCTGAAGCACCATGAAGAAGGCCAGAGCGAAGGCGACGATGAAGAGGAAGAAGACGACGAAGAACTGGATGAAAGTGTAGAGGACATCCGTGAACATCACCACGTAGATGCCCAGCTGTGGGAACTTCTGGATGAACAGCACCAGGTTGAACCAGGCCAGGAACACGGACACCGCTCCAAGAGACCACTGCCAGTCCTGAAAGAACCAAAGCCACATGCAACAACGCCTCGTTAATTTATCTATCTAATTTAAAGTTTATATTTAAAGGTCCCATGGTCTTCTCTCCCTCCTCTTCTTCGTTCGTGGGCTGCACCTCCCACGTTCATTCGTATGTTCACGAGTGGGCTTTTACGTGTATGACCGTTTTTACCCCCGCCATGTAGGCAGCCATACTCTGTTTTCGGGGGTGTCCCATGGTCATTTACAGTGCTTGGGGAAATGATTTCGTAACAAGCGTCTAGGGCTTGGCAGAGGACAGTGACATTGCTCGTTACGACCACTACTAGTGCTGAAGGAACCAATTATTATTATTATTTGTTTGTTTATTTTATTCAGATTTTAAACTCACTCCAGACGATGGAACACTATAACGTTCGTGACGTAAGGCACAGTTCCGGATGACGGAACACTATAGCGTTTTCGACAATTAAAAAACTTTTCCATGTTTTCCTCATGGGGTAGCATAGCAATCGCAGCTATACCAGGCATTGCGAACGTGTCAAGGGTCACATGGAAAGTTTCTTTGTGAGATTCCTTGACTATAAACTAGCCAGCGAGCCATTGCTTTCGGCACCCCACATGACAAGCTAATCTGCATACATATCGAAAAGGGCATTGCAGGTGATACAAGTGGAAATTTTTTAGCAAACTAGATCATGACAGCGGCTTTTTACTGCTGCTGAAGTGATTGAAATGCTTCAAACTGAAGGTTTCGACACTGATGAGGATAATGAAGACATTGGATAAACTATCTGCAGTGAAGAAAGCTACCAGCAAGAAGGTACTGACAGTGACTCAGCTTCTGAGAGCAGTGAAGAGGGACAGGGGTGGGCGTACACACAACATGAGGAGAGGGGTCAGTGGGTCAAGTACAGCGAGTTTCATTCAGTTACTTTATGTTTTGTCTTTTTTGTGATTCATTTCCTAACCCTAACAAATGGGTCGTCTGTAGGGAAAGGCAAGGGAGAAAACTATTTGTCCCCACTGATGTACGATGTAATAATTAATTGCAATGTTTTTAAAAGCGAATATGTGAAATGCTTTTATTTGAGAACATATGTTTATTACTCTTGTTTAATCAAGTTATCTGCATGTGTGGGGTGGGTGGGGGTGCGGGGGGAGGGGGGGGTGCTGATTATCTGGTTGTGGTTTTCCGCAATTCATCTTTATTCTTATCTTATCTGTCTATTATAATCAATATGCAGTATAGCAGGCTATGTTTATAATTATATTCAAATAATGTTTCTTAATTCTTTCTGTTTTTACATTAAGAATACTAGTTATTACCTGCAGTGTGTGGATGTATGTATGAAACGATGTATGTGATATTTTTTACATTTGTATCTTCGTAATATTTGTAGGGGCTGTTGTTGGCTTTTACAGTTATGGTCCCCATGTTGTTTACTTGTCTATGTTGTGATAATGCACCTGACCAAATTTCTCCAGTTGGAGATAATAAAGTTATTCTTATCTTATCTTAAAGTTAAAAGTTAAAGCTCCCATGGTCTGTTGTGGTCACTGGGGCAATGCATTCGTAAACACTGTGTCTAGGGCTCAGTAAAGGAAAGTGACACCACTCCCAGATGACCACTGCTAGTCCTGCAGGAACCATAAGACGTACAGCATGGCATCATTTATTTACTTATTCATTTTTTGAAGCTGAATATCCCATGCTCTTTCACTGTCTTCTGCGCAGTGAACTAACTCTCTCCATACGAACGGCGAAAGAGACGACGTTAACAGCATTTCATCCCAATTACCATCATCAAAATATTCCAAGCGGAACGCTCTTATACTGAAGAGGTGAATGTTGACAAAGAATACCACAATTCTGACGACGGAAGCTAAAGGTTGGGTCATTCAGACACCCACTGGACATCCGAGGGGTCTGTGTAGAGGAGAAGAGAGGACTGGCCGTACTGAGTGAGTTAATATCCACTCTGTGCATGTGTGAGGGTATGCGTGCAACGTGACTGTGTGTTTGCATGTGTGTGTGTGTGTGTGTGTGTGTGTGTGTGTGTGTGTGTGCATGCCTGCGTACGTGGGTGTGTGTGTGTCACATCATCACCTTCAGAGACGTTTGATGTTGTTGTTCATTGTCCAGCCAACACGGCTATATCAGGACTGCCTAATTAATGACTACAGAGAACAAGGCATTAAAATCAAAGAACACACACACACACACACACACACACACACACACACACACACACACACACACACACACACACACACACACACACACACACACACACACACACACACACACACACACACACAAAGAACAACAACTACTGACATATCTGTATCCCGTAGTTCTCTGACACTCGTTGAAGCTGATGACCAGCAGAAGGGCCGTCACGTACGTTGTCCACTCTATCAGGTTGACCCAGCCCAGGTAGGCCAGCTTGGCTTGGTAGATTTGCAGCAGCTGCAACAGAGGTCAACCCACCGCTATCAAATCCCCATCAAATCTTGATGTTGTTCCCACCGCTATCAAATCCCCATCAAATCCTGATGTTGTTCCCACCGCTATCAAATCCCCATCAAATCCTGATGTTGTTCCCACCGCTATCAAATCCCCATCAAATCTGGATGTTGTTCATGATGATGATTGCAGTACCATGCGTGTGTGGAGTGATGGCCTAGAGGTAACGCATCCGCCTAGGAGTGCACAAGTTCCAATCCTGTTACAGTCACCAGTATTTTCTCCCCCTTCATTAGACCTTAACTGGTGCTCTGGACACTAGACATTTGGATGGGACGATACGCCGAGGTCCCATGTGCAGCATGCACATGCAAAAGAACCCAAGTCAAAAAAGGGGTTGTCCCTGGCAAACTTCTGTAGAAAAATCCACTTCGATAGGAAAACATAAAAAAAAATGTAGTCAGGAAAAAGAAAAAAAAAAAAAAAGGGTGGCGCTCTCAGTGTAGCAATGCACTCTCCCTGAGGAGAGCAGCCCGAATTTCACACAGAGAAATCTGTTGTGACAAAAAAGATTAATACAATTATATCGACGGTACAGCAATACCCATGCGCCTCTTCATGTAAGCACCTCCTAATGTATGGTTACAATCTGTCTGACAGCTGACACTGTTTCTTATGGACCAGTTGACCAGCCATATCAGGAATGACCAAACAAAAATATCAAACCACATTCAACATGAAACTGTCACATCCGTAGAATAATAAAAAAAAGAAAGAAAAAAAAAGAAAGAAAGAAACCCTGCAAAACAACACAGTTCATGATATCTTAACCATTATAAGACTTAGACTGTGTTGAGGATTTCAGCCCATCCTCTTGAATCTCAGATTACAACCCCACCCCGACCCCTTAAAAAATACAGGAAAATTGATTAAAAGTACACAACGAATACATTAAAATGCCATAAAGGCAAGCAGCACTGCAGAATACACAGACAGTGCCGATTCCAGTTTTTACAAGATCAATAACTTATTGCTATAAAGCAATATGGAACAAACAGCACATCACAGACTATGATTAGAATGTCAAACAATAGAGGATGAATATCATCTACGGCGCCACCCATTTTTTTGTATTTTTTCCTGTGTGCAGTTTTATTTGTTTTTCCTATCGATGTGGATTTTTCTACAGAATTTTGCCAGGAACAACCCTTTTGTTGCCGTGGGTTCTTTTACGTGCGCTAAGTGCATGCTGCACATGGGACCTCGGTTTTATCGTCTCATCCGAATGACTAGCGTCCAGACCACCACTCAAAGTCTAGTGGAGGTGGAGAAAATATCGGCGGCTGAACCGTGATTCGAACCAGTGCGCTCAGATTCTCTCTCGTTTCCTAGGCGGACGCGTTACTTCTAGGCCATCACTCCAAATTTCCCGCACAGAATTACCAAAAAAGGTAGTGATGCTGTTCATAATAAAAGACCCCTCAAGCCCCCCCCCCCCCCCCCCCCCCCCAATCTATGCCACACAAAGCAGTTACAACACACACTGCCTTCTTCCCTTTCTTCAACAACAGTGTCATGCAAAACCATTCTGTCACTCACTCACTCACTCACTCCTCCTCCTCTTCTTCTTCTTCTTCTCCACATGATCTGTCCCTAGGAAAACACCCAGCTACCCCCCTACCCCACCTCCAAGCCCCCCCCCCCCCCCTCCCCCCTGGGACCCCCCTCCACCCCCTTTCCCCTCCTGCATCCCACAGGGGGAAATGACGACGACGACCGTTGTAGTCAAAATGAATCAACAGATGCTGGCAAAATGTTGTGGCTTTTTTTTTTTTTTTTTTTTTTTTTTTTATCGCTTGCCCACTGGAATGCCACAGAGGTCATGACCCAGCAAATAATATCCTCTTGTGAGTGAGAGATTCTAAGAAAGTGGTATGTGAAGCAAGCACCAGCATCAGTTCAAACTGCAGTTGCCAAATTATTTACAGACTTGTCCAAATATTCAGCAGAAAATAAATGAGTTCATTTCTCATGCGTTTCTCAGGCAGGTTTTTCTTCAAGCATGCAAGCAGACACACACACACACACACACACACACACACACACACACATACACAAACACATGTGCACGCATGCATGTCTGCACAATCAGCAGTTTCCTTTCAATTTATGTTTAAACAATCACAGTAATATTCTTGTCAATATGAAAGAAAACCACCAACAAAAACATAGAGCAAATAAACCTTATACTGCCTTGCTTGTTCAGAATCTATAAATACGACTCACTTTTTTGGAAAAAAAAAAAGAGCTGCATAGTTTAAAAAATGAATAGAGGCTAAAAAATAAATAAATAACTAAATAAATATAAATTTAAAAAAATCAGTAATACATTGATATAGCATTTCTTTAAAAAGAACGTGAAGACATCCGTCACCTAATGTATCCGTATTGTCTCAAGAAATGTTTATTTATTTACTTATTTGTTTATGTATTTATTGAGATGTTTCACTACAGCGCATATTCTTGAAGCTCTATGCATTTTACAACATCATGTCATTGCCAACATTGTTGCATGTTTCCATGACACTTTTCATTTCTCTTTTCCTGTCCATTTGCAGGTAACCCTGTATAACGACCACAGCAGAAAGATGTTGATGAATGAATGTAAGATTTGTGGAATGGATGGGTGAATGATGGGGAATTAAAAAATTGTTGAAAAAACAAACAAACAAAAAAACCACAAAAAACACCGAGCAAATAATGACCTCTTTCAGCAGATTGAAGGCAGCTAAAGCGATGATGACATATGTCCCGATCTTGGCGAAGATACTCTGACTCTTGGTAATGCCAGAACAGTCATTGTCTTCAATCTTTGTGCGATCTGGAACAGTACTGAAACAAACACACATTTTTTTTTTTTTTCATTTCTTAAAACTTTTTCATTTTTTGACTCACTTGTGTAAACAAAGTTTTAACCTGTGCACGCATGTGTACGTGCGTGCATGCATGCATGTGTGCGTGCGTGTGTGCATGCGTGCATGCGTGTGTGTGTGTGTGTGTGTGTGTGTGTGTGTGTGTCCGTCCATGGTAAACTTTAACATTGCCATTTTCTCTGGAAATACTTTGTCTGCCAATACCAAGTTTGACTTAAAAATAGTATGAAAAAAGATCTTCACAGTCATACCAATGACAGGTTGTAAGTCTCCCGAATTAAAACGTTTTTTTTTTCCCCCCAATTCATTAACAGTTTATTTCGTTGAGGTTTGTTCCGAAATCCGATAATTTTACAAACAGCAACCCACTGAGTTTGGCCAAGGATTTTCGGATAATGACCTCTTTCAGCAGATTGAAGGCAACTAAAGCGATGATAACATATGTCCCGATCTTGGGGAAGATACTCTGACTCTTGCAAGGATGGTGACTGTTTCTTCGCAGCTGATTATTTTTCTTGATGACTATTGTGTCTCATTTGCAACATGTAATTTGTGGAGCACCATGAGTGATTGTCATTTGAATTTTCTTGAGTAATATTGTTTCTTTCTTGTTATATTTAATTTGTGAAGTGCCATGAACCTCTCTGTGAGGGAACAGCGCTACAGAAGAGCACTTCATTATTATTATTATCATTATCTTCTTCATCTTCTTCTTCTGCGTTCACTCGTATGCACACGAGTGGGCTTTTACGTGTATGACCGTTTTTACCCCGCCATGTAGGCAGCCATACTCCGTTTTCGGGGGTGTGCATGCTGGGTATGTTCTTGTTTCCATAACCCACCGAACGCTGACATGGATTACAGGATCTTTAACGTGCGTATTTGATCTTCTGCTTGCATATACACACGAAGGGGGTTCAGGCACTAGCAAGTCTGCACATATGTTGACCTGGGAGATCGGAAAAATCTCCACCCTTTACCCACCAGGCGCCGTCACCGTGATTCGAACCTGGGACCCTCAGATTGACAGTCCAACGCTTTAACCACTCGGCTATTGCGCCCGTCAGTACATGCAGTTAACTCTCTCCATACGAACGGCGAAAGGGACGACGTTAACAGCGTTTCACCCCAATTACCATCATCAAAATATTGCAAGCGGAAGGCTCTTATACTGAAGAGGTGAATGTTGACAAAGAATACCACAATTCTGACGACGGAAGCTAAAGGTTGGGTCATTCAGACACCCACTGGACATCCGAGGGATCTGTGTAGAGGAGAAGAGAGGACTGGCCGTACTGAGTGAGTTAAAAAGATAAATACGTCACAATAATAATAATAACAAGGCTGAGAGTTCGGTCACAGCGAGTGCAACTCACTAGTTGTCGGGGGGTTCGGTGAGGACGATGTAGCCGGTGAGGAAGACGAGGAAGATGCAGTAGATGAAGAGCGACAGGTAGTAGAAGAAGCGGCCAAAGGTGCTCCACTTGTGGTTCAGCAGCGAGGTCACCAAGGGGTGGTCCAGCAGGATCTCCCGCTCCGAGCTCACCTGTCGCACACATACACAGACACAGAGGCATAAATACACACACAGAGATATAAATACACACATACACACACACACACACATCAAATATATATACACAACACACACACACACACACACACACTCATACACACACAAAACACATACACACACACACACACACACACCAAACACACACACACACACCAAACAAATACGCACATACACACACCAAAAACACACACACACACCAAACAAATAAATACGCACTGACTGACTGAAACCATTTATTGTCAGATTAACTGTTTGTTGTACTGACATTTTCGCAACCATTTGAATAAAATATTAACTGAGCAACACAAGGAAATTCTGATTTGAGGGAAAAAAACAACAAAAAACCAAAAAAAAACAAAAACGCACACACACGCACACACACACACTTTGCTTATAACTTCACTGTAAGTATATAGAGGCACAACAATATATATATATATATATATATATGCATTTTTTGTCATTGTTGCTCTTCATCTGCTTGTTTCTTCCCTCTCTCTCTCTCACTCTCTCTCTCTCTCCAATATTTTTTCTTTCTTTTTTTCTTTTTTTTCCGTTTTTTTTTTTATTATATATATATAATATTTTTAGTTATTTATTTGTTTCGTTTTTGTTTTGTTTTTATCTATTTTCTTTTTTCATTGATGGCTTGATGTAAAAATGCAATTGTTGCTTATTCAATTTACCATCATGAAATAAAATCTCGACTTGACTTGACTTGACTTGTTTGTGGGGAAAATCAGGGGAGCAAACTGGCAGCAATCAGTTACAGATGAGAGATTTTTCTGATTTCGGAGATCAACAGATACGACAATCAACTAATTTGTATTTGTATTTCTTTTCATCACAACAGATTTCTCTGTGTGAAATTCGGGCTGCTGTCCCCAGGAACAGCGCGTTGTTACACCACAGCACCACCCATTTAAAAAAATTTTTTCCTGCGTGCTGTTTTATTTGTTCTTCCTATCGAAGTGGATTTTTCTACAGAATTTTGCCAGGAACAACCCTTTTGTTGCCGTGGGTTCTTTTATTAGCGCTAAGTGCATGGTGCACACGGGACCTTGGTTTATCGTCTCATCCGAATGACTAGCATCCAGACCACCACTCGAGATCTAGTGGAGGGGGAGAAAATATCGGCAGCTGAAGCTGTGATTCGAACCAGCGCACTCAGATTCTCTCACTTCCTAGGCGGACGCGTTACCTCTAGGCCATCACTCCAATGTCTGACTCCATTTCACGTGTGGGTGTAAACGCATGCAGATCAAGTATGCAAGTCAAGTGAAAGATCCCGTGAGAGTTCAGCATGATCAGAATACATACCCCCCCACCCCCCCTTTGAAAATAATTTATGACTGACTACGTGGCATGGATATAAACCATCATATCACATGCAACAGACCACAACTGTACCCTCAGAACACAGACTGCGTAGTCAGAAGAAGAAGAGGTTATGGTTGTTTTAAACACAGCAGTAGTTCTAACCCTCGTTCCACCCAGCTTACACAAGACATGTATTGTATTGCATTGTATTGTACTGTATTGCATTGTATTGTACTTAACTGTATTGTACTGTATTATATTGTATTGTACTGTATTGTACTGTATTTCATACTGTATTGTATTGTTTATTGTACTGTACTGTATTGTATTATATTGTACCGTATTGTATTGTATTGTACTGTATTGTATTGAGTTGTATTGTATTGTACTGTACTGTATTGTACTGTATTGTATTGTACTGTATTGCATTGTCTATTGTACTGTATTGTATTGTTTATTGTACTGTATTGTATTGTATTATACTGTATTGTAGGGTTTATTGTACTGTATTGTATTATATTGTACTGTATTGTAATGTTTATTGTACTGTATTGTATTGTATTGTACTGTATTGTATTGTTTATTGTATTATATTGTACTGTATTGTTTATTGTACTGTATTGTATTGTATTATCCTGTATTGTATTGTTTATTGTACTGTATTGTTTATTGTACTGTATTGTATTATATTGTACTGTATTGTAATGTTTATTGTACTGTATTGTATTGTATTATACTGTATTGTATTGTTTATTGTACTGTACTGTATTGTATTATATTGTACTGTATTGTATTGTACTGTACTGTACTGTGCTGTATTGTATTGAGTTGTTTTATTTTTCGTCAGAACAGATTTCTCTGTGTGAAATTTGGGCTGCTCTAACAAGGGAGAGCATGTCAAAACAGTGTAGTGCCACATACATCATTGAAAAATTGTTGTTTGTTTTTGTTCACAGGTGTATTTGTTTTACCATTAAAGTGGTTTACCTATACAGTGTTTTGCCAAGGACTTTACAGGTGTATTTGTTTTACCATTAAAGTGGTTTTCCTGTACAGAATTCTGCCAAGGACAACAGTTTTTTTGCTGATGTTGGTTCTTTTACATGTGCTAAGCACATGCTGCACACGGGACCTTGGTTTTATCGTCTCGTCCAAAAGACTAACAGCCAGACCACCACTTAAGGTCTGGCAGAGGAGGGGGTAAAAGTCTCAATCTGTCTGGGAGGATTTGAACCCAAGGATACTCATAGTTTGGCACATCACATTCCAGGCCTTTGCTCCACCTGTTAATCATTTCCAAATTAATGAATAATAAATACGTTACTGAATAACAGAGGAGAAAGAAGCAAAAATGACATGAACAGTGGAGGATTGAACACAGCCCCTACCATGATGAACAGAGGGTGGTTCTTCTTGAGGAAGTTGGAGTCTGAAGAATAGGGCCTGGCAGTGGGCAGCAGGCGATCGTCGTCATCAAAGATACTCCCTGAAATCACGGAACGCAGTCATCAGCATTGGCATCACTGTCATTATCAACATCATCATCATCATCATCATCATCAAAGACATTTCCTCAAAAAGTGACATCACAAAACAAGACGATCATCATTATCACCATCAACATCAAACACATCTGCCACACACACTCCACCCCCCAACCCCCACCCTGAATTGTTTCTCTGTTACAATTCAGCCTCGGTTTAAATAACCTTTAATTATTCAACAATACACATGATTACAATGCAATGAATGACAAAAGAGCATCAACAAGCTTAAAGCTTATACTGTGCTCACAACGTTGCACTTCAATTTTATCATGACGGCTGATGAACCGTATTATGACTTGTATCAAATAACATTCATAAACAGTAAGTAATGAAATAATGAAATAAAACAAATAAACAAACACTACATAATATAGTAAAATAATGCTAATATCAATATTAACATGAGATTAAATTTATTATCACCAGAGTAACTGGCCTAATAGAAGAAAAACACGAAGAAGAAGAAGAAAATTCAGAAGAATGGTGGGTAAGATGGTGGGGGAGGGGGAACAGAGGGGAGAGGAGAAATTCTAGCAGATCATTGGCCAATCCATTCACTTTGAATATTTGGTCAGTCAAATAAATCCAACAATTCAGCCTTCACTTGTAAATATTATCACACACATGCATATACAAAACTGCTACACCACACACACATGTGGAGTGATGGCCTAGAGGTAACGCGTCCGCCTAGGAAGCGAGAGAATCTGAGCGCGCTGGTTCGAATCATGGCTCAGCCGCCGATATTTTCTCCCCCTCCACTAGACCTTGAGTGGTGGTCTGGACGCTAGTCTTTCGGATGAGATGATAAACCGAGGTCCCGTGTGCAGCATGCACTTAGCGCACGTAAAAGAACCCACGGCAACAAAAGGGTTGTTCCTGGCAAAAATTCTGTAGAAAAATCCACTGCGACAGGAAAAACAAATAAAACTGCACGCAGGAAAAAATACAAAAAAATGGGTGGCGCCGTAGTGTAGCGACGCGCTCTCCCTGGGGAGAGCAGCCCGAATTTCACACAGAGAAATCTGTCGTGATAAAAAGAAATACAAATACAAATGTGCATATACACAACAACAGCAGCACATGGATGTTCTGCACCAGTTTAAAGAAGTTGGTTTGAATGAAGTGGAAGAAGAAAAGTGTCTGCACTGTTGCACATGATGAAAATGCGTCAGCCTTGACCAAATTGATTTTTTTTTAAAAAGAAAAAAGAAAAAGAACAATATAAGTATAATGACTTATGATGACGATGTTATTGTTAATGTTCACTGTATTCAATTTTTTTTTTCTTTCTTTGTTTTTTTTTTCCCCCTTTCTTTTCCATCTACTATGAATTGTTATAATGAATTCAATTTATACAAAATAAAACGGTGGTCGACCCAAGAAAGTCTGGGGAAAAAAAAGAAAGAAAAAAAAAAGAAGAAAAGTGTCTGATCTGCCGAAGGCATCGGTTCCATGAAAAGAGAAAGAACGTGGACCAGTATGGGAATAACAATGGAGCTGACGGGATGAGGCATCTATGGAGATATATGTACGATATCCCAGGGCAGTGTCAGAAACAGATGGTCAGTAGATAGATGTGAGTCTATTGATGATTATGTATTAAACAGGTACCCAGTGAAGGGACTGTAGATGTGAGTTTACAGATGATTGTGGACTAAACAGGTAACCAGTGAAGAGACTGTAGATGTGAGTTTACAGATGATTGTGGACTAAACAGGTAACCAGTGAAGGGACTGTAGGTGCGAGTTTACAGATGATTGTGGACTAAACAGGTAACCAGTGAAGAGACTGTAGATGTGAGTTTATTGATGATTGTGGACTAAACAGGTAACAAATGAAGAGACTGTAGATGTGAGTTTATTGATGATTGTGGACTAAACAGGTAACCAATGAAGAGACTGTAGATGTGAGTTTACAGATGATTGTGGACTAAACAGGTAACCAATGAAGAGACTGTAGATGCGAGTTTACAGATGATTGTGGACTAAACAGGTAACCAGTGAAGACTGTAGATGTGAGTTTATAGATGATTGTGGACTAAACAGGTAACCAATGAAGAGGCTGCAGATGCGAGTTTACAGATGATTGTGGACTAAACAGGTAACCAGTGAAGAGACTGTAGATGTGAGTTTATAGATGATTGTGGACTAAACAGGTAACCAGTGAAGAGACGCATTCTGTACAGGTGACTTGCAGACCAACCTAGTGGCACTGTTCTAAACCTATTGGAGCTTTTCAAGAAGATGCTTTTTAAACACAGCTGTTGCACACATTAGAGAATGACTGAAAACAAAACAGAACTTTTCAAACTTTCATGGATATTTTGCATTAACTCTCTCCGGACGAAGGAATGCTCACGCATTCCTACACAAAACGTATTCGGACGAAGGAATGGAATAGCATTCTCCGAAAGTAAAATTCCATCATGCGCTGTACATGTGATTTTGTGATTAGCCAAGCAGAGTGCGCTATTCGGGGTCACTCCACAATCGAACAGTATGACTGGTCAGCCTGGGATGTGTGGCCCGTCTCGCACACACACTGGCAAAGTCACTGACCGGTCGTCTGCTCGCGTGCCAGCCTGTTAGCAAAGCGGGCTCTTCTCAGAATGTTGTGAAGCGAACAAGGCAGTGACGACAACGTTTTAGGGTTGCCGAAGTACTTGAAATGCTACAAACTGAAGAGGTGGATGATGACGAAGAAGAAAGCAAATTCAATGCAGAAAGCGAGCATGGGTATGGTGATTCGGGGTGAAAAATTGGCAGTATTTTCTACATATGGTGAAACTGTAAAAATAAGATGAGAAATTTTTTTTTTATATATATGTATTAGCTCAACATCTAATAAACCAGTTCTGAAAGTTTCATTTTCTTACACAGTATTTTGTATTTTAAAAAAAAATTTTCCAAACCCTTACAAATGGGCCGTCTGTAGGGGAAAAACAAGGGAGAAAACTTGTTGTCCGGAGTGAGTTAAGCGCACCAACATTTTAACGAATGAACTCTCACAGTAAGATATCTGCGCACAGCTTACCCATGGAGGACGTGTCGCTGATGGACGTGGTGTCATCAGATCTCATCTGTTTCCTGTAACTCTCATGGATCCACTGCATGTAGGTGTCATCCAGAAACTCGTAGTTGAAGGTGATCTCGTAGCCGGGACGTTCAGGGTTCTTCTCCTGCCCGTAACTCAGGCAGCGGTCAAAGACACGCTCGGCCACATCTGTTCATGGATGATTCAAAAAGGCTGGAATCTCAACTTCTCTGTGTGAGCCTGATACACATTTTAATTTATCAAGGCTAGTCTTAACTTCTCCGTGTGAGCTTAATACCCATTTTAATTTATCAAGGCTAGTCTTAACTTCTCCGTGTGAGCTTAATACCCATTTTAATTTATCAAGGCTAGTCTTAACTTCTCCGTGTGAGCCTGATACCCATTTTAATTTATCAAGGCTAGTCTTAATTTCTCTGTGTGAGCTTAATACCCATTTTAATTTATCAAGGCTAGTCTTAACTTCTCTGTGTGAGCTTAATACCCATTTTAATTTATCAAGGCTAGTCTTAACTTCTCCGTGTGAGCTTAATACCCATTTTAATTTATCAAGGCTAGTCTTAACTTCTCCGTGTGAGCTTAATACCCATTTTAATTTATCAAGGCTAGTCTTAACTTCTCCGTGTGAGCTTAATACCCATTTTAATTTATCAAGGCTAGTCTTAACTTCTCCGTGTGAGCCTAATACACATTTTAATTTATCAAGGCTGTAATAGGTAAAGGTACTGATAATGTATCGGTCAACAACTACGCTGCAGAAATATACAAGTGTAACATTAATGCACCTGACATTTTCTGGATGAGCTTTTTTTTTTCTTTTTTGTTTTAATGTGACACCACAGTCAGCAAACAAATTGCAGCAATTTTTTATGTGCACTGGATACGCACCTGAGAACAACTGCACTACAGAGATATAGTGGAGTGATGGCCTAGAGGTAACGCATCCGCCTAGGAAGCGAGAGAATCTGAGCGCGCTGGTTCGAATCATGGTTCAGCCGCTGATATTTTCTCCCCCTCCACTAGACCTTGAGTGGTGGTCTGGACGCTAGTCATTCGGATGAGACGATAAGCTGAGGTCCCATGTGCAGCATGCATTTAGCGCACGTAAAAGAACCCACGGCAACAAAAGGGTTGTTCCTGGCAAAATTCTGTAGAAAAATCCACATTGATAGGAAAAACAAATAAAAAAAACTGCATGCAGGAAAAAATACAAAAAAATGGGTGGCGCTGTAGTGTCGCGACGCGCTCTCCCTGGGGAGAGCAGCCCGAATTTCACACAGAGAAATATGTTGTGATAAAAATACAAATATAAATGTACTGAAAATGCACCTGGCATTTTCTTGATGAGCTGCTGCTATCTGACACTACTATCAATAGGCGCTAGTACAAAACAATTTTCATACCGGCACTTTTTTTTAACTTTTCATTACCCGCTACCTGTGCTTCTGAAGCAGCAGTTAATTACACTTTCTCCTCATCATTCAGTTGTAACGCATCGAAACTGTGGAGATGGAGGCTCATGGTGTGAACCCTTGAAATGCCCTTGTGACCCTGAAGTTTCAGTTTTCAGTTTCAGTAGCTCAAGGAGGCGTCACTGCATTCGGACGAATCCATATACGCTACACCACATCTGCCAAGCAGATGCCTGACCAGCAGCGTAACCCAACGCGCTTAGTCAGGCCTTGAGAAAAAAAAAAAGAAAAAAAAAGAACTACTACTACTACTACTAATATGTATAAGGCGCAAAAACTTGATGAAGTCAACTATAAGTGTACAAAGTAAAATAAAATTAAAAAAAAAAAAAAAAAAAAAAAATATAAATAACTAACTAAATACCTAAATAACTAAATAATAATAATATAATAAAAAAAAGATAAATAAATAAATAATAATGATAATGATAAAAATAAAATAAATAAATAAATAAAAAGACAACAATGATGATACATAAATAAGCAAATAAATGTACAAAAATGCAGACACACATTCACACATACACACACATATGCATAACAGATATGCACCAAACATGCAGTTTCACAGACATGAAAGCACAGTCAAATACACATAAACGTACATGAGCCCCAACACACACACACACACAGACATTACCCTGCACCCCCACTACCCCCCTCCACACTTGTGACCCTGAAGGGTAATACGATTAACCCCACTGTCGACAAATGCAGGGATACGCAAATGTAGTGATAAGGCACCTGGCATTTTCTTGCTGAGCTGTTCCTATCCGACAGCACTGTCAACAAGCGCTAACACACAACCCTGAGAGATGGAGGCTTGCGACGTGGCGTTTCAGCATACAGTGCCCCTACAACCCTGGCGGGTCATAGCAGCCACAACTGTCAACAACTTAACTGCTTGGGGTGAGTCCTGTCAATGTCGTCAGTGTCGGTAGATTCATGGGGGGCTGTTGTTTGAGGGACGTGGTGGCGGTCTCCACTCTGGGAGGGATGCTCACTTAGTCTGGCTCCGCGTTAGTAGGGGGCTTAGTAGGTGGTGTCCTAAATACGTTAAAACAGAACAGGCACCACTGAACACCACCGAAGTGACTCAGCAGCAGTGCAGGGTCTCCTCTGGTGTGTGGCCTCCTGACGACACATCGATGGTTCCCTGTGGACTGCCGACACTGGAACTGCGACGGACGAACCCTGGTGTGGCCGTGTTGGGGGGAATCTCTAAATGAGCGGCGTGGGAGTAATGCCACTGAAACGGTGCAGATGATGGGGCAGCAAAAAAAAACAAACAAAAAAAAAACTGCTGGGATACATGAATGTAACAATGATGCACCTGGCATTTTCTTGATGAGCTTTCTCATAGGGGTGTCGATCCTGCCAGTAGCAGGGTCCTCTGTGGAGTTCCGCAGTGCTTGCTGCCACACGTCAGAGTTGATGATGCTCAGTGCCACATTCCTGGTGAACACATACAGGCACATGCTCTTATACTGATATGGGATACAGTATTTTCAGAGGAGGGGTGTGGGATGTGTGTGTGTGTGTGGGGGGGGGGGGGGGGGTAGGGGGGAGGACGGGAAGCGGTTGTTTATCTGATGTTCATTTGATTTTATGTCTTTTCTTTTAGAGTGATACTTGATGAAAAAACAAAAAAGAAAAGGCTTTTACCTGTGTGTATGTGAGAGAGAGAGAGAGAGAGAGAGAGAGAGAGAGAGAGAGAGAAAGAGTGCATGTGCAAGCACATATGCACTGTGTGTGTGTGTGTGTGTGTGTGTGTGTGTGTTCACAAGTGTGCATATGTGCACACGCACAGTGTGTGTGTGTGTGTGTGTGTGTGTGTGTGTGTGTGTGTGTGTGTGTGTGTGTGTGTGTGTATCCATGTGTGTGAGTCTGCTTCTGTGTGTGATGAAAGTGTAAGTGTGTCTGGAGTGGGTTTTTTTTCTAATTCTTTTTTGAACTAATGAAAAACATATACATATAATATGCATAAAAAATGGGTGTGTGGAGGTTGTTTTTTTTTTTTTTTTTTTTTTTTTTTTTACACACACACACGCACAACATGCAGGCAAAACCAGAAACTTGGTTGTTATTTTTTTTCATTATTACGCAAACTTGGTATGTTTATACATGTGATCCAATGAAGAGCATAGGAAAGAATGAATAAATGATGTGGATACTTATACAGCGCCTATCCTCAGTCAGATTTCAGGCACGCACACACACACACACACTTAGACAGACATGCAAGATTTACGTGAATGACCGTTTTGTTTATTTACCCTGCCATGTAGGCAGCCATACTCCGTTTTCCTGGGTGTGCATGCCAGGTACATTCTTGTTTCCATAACCCATCGAACGCTGACATGGATTACTGGGATCTTTAATGTGCGGATTTGATCTTCTGCGTGCAGAGGAAAGAGAGAAAGAAACAAAAGAGCCAAACTGACGCGTAGTTGTTTTCGATGGCCAGGTCCAGACAGTTGTAGCCCTCCGTGTCCTCCAGCGCCACATCGGCATCCCAGTCCAGGAGCAGCTCCACCACCCGGGGGTGTCCGTAGCGCGCCGCCAGGTGGAGTGGGGTGGTCTGTTTACAGTGTGCAACGGAACAGTGTCACTTTCACTTTCATTTTCAAGGGGTGGTCTGTTTACAGTGTGCAATGGAACAGTGTCATTTTCACTTTCAAGGGGTGGTCTGTTTACAGTGTGCAACGGAACAGTGTCACTTTCACTTTCACTTTCAAGGGGTGGTCTGTTTACAGTGTGCAACGGAACAGTGTCACTTTCACTTTCACTTTCAAGGGTGGTCTGTTTACAGTGTGCAACGGAACAGTGTCATTTTCACTTTCACTTTCAAGGGGTGCTCTGTTTACAGTGTGCAACAGAACAGTGTTACTTCTACTTTCAATGTCACACTTTCACTTTCAAGGGATGGTCTTTTTACAGTGTGCAACGGAACAGTGTTAATTTCACTTTCACTTTCAAGGGGTGGTCTGTTTACAGTGTGCAATGAGACAGTGTCACTTTCACTTTCAAGGGGCAGTCTGTTTACAGTGTGCAACGGAACAGAGCTACTTCTACTTTCAATGTCACACTTTCACTTTCAAGGGGAGGTCTGTTTACAGTGTGCAACGGAACAGTGTTACTTTCACTTTCAATGTAATAGTTTCACTTTCAAGGGGTGGTCTGTTTACAGTGTGCAACGGTACAGTGTCACTTTCACTTTCAATGTAGTAGTTTCACTTTCAATTTCAAGGGGTGGTCTGTTTATGAGCGCAATGGAACAAAGTCAGTTTCACTTTCAATGTAACACTTTCAAGCAAAGGTCAAACTAAGTACGCAATGGAACAGTTTCACTTTCAATCTAACAGTTTCGCTTTCCCTTTCAGTTTCAAGGAAAGGTCAAACTAAGCATGCAACCAAACAATTCCACTTTCACTTTTGATGGAACAGGAAGCGTCAAACTAAGCATTCAATGGAACACTTTCACTTCAAGGAAGCGTCGTACTAAATATGCAACACAACACTTCTACTTTCACTTTCAAAGGCAGCGTTAAACTAAGCATGAAAGGGAATAGTTCCACAATCACTTTCAATCTAAAATTCACTGTCACTTTCAAAGAAGTCTCAAACTAAACATGCAACAGAACCGTTTCACTTCTAGTCTCAGGGAAGTGTTGAACTAAGCATGAAATGGAACAGTTTCACTTTCAATCTCAAGGAAACAACACATTAACACATTAAGCACACATTAGAACAGTTTCACCTTCACTTTCAAAGAAACATCAAACTAAGCATGCAATGGAACAGTTTCACTTTAACTTCAAGGAAGCATCAAACTAAACATGTAACTGAACAGTTTAACTTTCACTTTCAGTTTCCAGGAAGCATCAAACTAAGTTAAGAAGTGGAACATTTTCACTTTCACGTTCATGGATGCTTCAAATCAAGTTAAAGGATGTGGATGCGCTATGTATGCATCACACCACATCAGCTTTGTATTAAAAAAAAAAAAGCCAAAAAAATTTTAAAAAAAAGGAAGCAGATCCCTGACCTACGCATAGACCCCAATACAACAGCCAGGACTCGAGTGCCTATCAAATTCTTATAATATACATGTATATATATATGAGTACAGTAAACAATAACAGCAAACAAAACTAAGCACTTTCACTAGAAAGCGTACCTTAGGTTCATTTTCACTAGAAAGGCTGCCTAACCTGTACTTTTCACAAGAAAGGCTATTTCTCATGAGTACCTCCGTTTGAGAGATTATGCCACGCCGACAAATCAAAGCAGACTTTAAGAGAGACAGTTACCACTCTTTATTGTGAGTCAAACCAGACCTTGTTTTTGTCCGTGGGGTCAACGGGGGCATCATTGTTCAGCAGCACGCTGCACGTTTTGGTCCAGCCTTTGGACGCCGCCAAATCCAGGGGGGTCCACTGACTGTAGTTCCTGTGGCGGGCAGACAACACATGAAGGTCTGTCAACTGTTCAGTTAAAAAAAAAAAGAAAAAAAAAAAAGATGAACCCTTTCAGCCGTTTAACTCTCTCCATACAAACGGCGAAAGAGACGACGTTAACAGCGTTTCTCCCCAATTACCACCATCAAAATATTACAAGCGGAAGGCTCTTACACTGAAGAGGTGAATGTTGACAAAGAATACCACAATTCTGACAACGGAAGCTAAAGGTTGGATCATTGAGACACCCACTGGACATCCGAGGGGTCTGTGTAGAGGAGAAGAGAGGACTGGCCATACTGAGTGAGTTAAGGTCGTCTGCCTGTGCAACCTTCCCAGCCTGGCATGTTTTGGCCTGGCTGCATCAACGGGAAGGGGTGCTTCACTTCAGGCACAAATTTATAGCAACTGCTCAACCAATAGCTACCGAACTTCACATGACTGAAATGAATTTTTTTTTTTTTATACAGATTGCTTAAGTCTCAAGACAAAGGGTTTAATAGTATACATGTAACTTTAAATCAAAAACAGAAATAGTAAAATGTCAGCTTCTGTCGATGTTGAAGGTTGTGGGCTATCTTACTTGATTGTCTACACTGGTTACTAATTTCATCTCCTTCACTTTCCCATGAAATATTGAAAGAATTATATGACAAATCGTCATTATTTGGGTTGAATTCGCTGCAAGAGTCCATCATAATTTCACTGAACTCTAAACTGTGCAGTAAGCCTTTGACGTTTTACCATATCTATGCGGAAAACCGGATAAAAAACCCCACACTATTCGTTTAATTTTTGGAGTGAAACTTCGCGTGCCAGTGAGGAAGGAAGTTAACTTGGAGTCACTTCCCTTACACAGAGGTTTAATGCAGAATAATGAGCTGACAAGCAGGTTTGAATAAACGGGTTTCTTCGCATGCCTGTCAGGCGAACTCAGGTGGAGAACAACAATCAGTGGCGCACGCTTCTCAGGCAGGCACAGGGTTGAATGAGTTAAAACCGCTGGTCTTTTGCAGCCATCAGGGTAGTAAAGGGAGTGTCTGGGGCTCGGCACTGGAAGGCAGGGAACAGTCCTCACCTTCTGAAATTTTAGCTTTCCCAACCAAAGTCAGGTACCCATTCAATCACACCTTGGGTGGAGTGAGGAAAATTGGAGTGAAGTGCCTTTCCCCAGGACATAACACCATGCCCTTGACCTTGTAAAGTGCCTTTCCCCAGGACATAACACCATGCCCTCGACCTTGTAAAGTGCTTTTCCCCAGGACATAACACCATGCCCTTGACGTGGAGTGAGGAAAATTGGAGTGAAGTGCCTTTCCCCAGGACATAACACCATGCCCTTGACCTTGTAAAGTGCCTTTCCCCAGGACATAACACCATGCCCTTGACCTTGTAAAGTGCTTTTCCCCAGGACATAACACCATGCCCTTGACCTTGTAAAGTACCTTTCCCCAGGACATAACACCACACTGAAACAGTGCCCTTGACCTTGTAAAGTGCCTTTCCCCAGGACATAACACCACACTGAGACAGGGCCCTTGACCTTGTAAAGTGCCTTTCCCCAGGACATAACACCATACAGAGACAGGGCCCTTGACCTTGTAAAGTGCCTTTCACCAGGACATGACACCATGCCCTTGACCTTGTAAAGTGCCTTTGCCCAGGACACAACACCACGCTGAAACAGTGCCCTTGACCTTGTAAAGTGCCTTTCCCCAGGACATAACACCATGCCCTTGACCTTGTAAAGTGCCTTTCCCCAGGACACAACACCATGCTGAAACAGGGCCCTTGACCTTGTAAAGTGCCTTTCCCCAGGACAAAACACCATGCTGAACCAGTGCCCTTGACCTTGTAAAGTGCCTTTCCCCAGGACATAACACCATGCCCTTGACCTTGTAAAGTGCCTTTCCCCAGGACACAACACCACACTGAACCAGTGCACTTGACCTTGTAAAGTGCCTTTCCCCAGGACAAAACACCATGCCCTTGACCTTGTAAAGTGCCTTTCCCCAGGACACAACATCATGCTGAAACAGTGCCCTTGACCTTGTAAAGTGCCTTTCCCCAGGACACAACACCATGCTGAAACAGTGCCCTTGACCTTGTAAAGTGCCTTTCCCCAGGACACAACATCATGCTGAAACAGGGCCCTTGACCTTGATCCCTGGTGATCACTGGCTCAGAAGTCCAACACCTAACTGATTCTGCCACAACGCCTCCCCAATATGTATATGACATTAACATTTGCTCTTTAAAAAATCATAAAAAATTCAAGCTATAATTTCTGTCCACCAATCATGTAAAATGCACATGAAATATAAACTACAATTTCTATCCTCTAATCATGGAAAAGTGTCTTTCAACTGCATCCGATGCAATTACACCATTGATAGAGAATACAAGCCTTAATTTCTGTCCACTAATCATGGAAAAGTAAGCGTCTTTCAACTGCACTCGATACACAAACACCATTGATACAGAATACAAGCTTTAATTTCTGTCTACTAATCATGGAAAAGTAAGTGTCTTTTGACTGCACTCGATACACAAATGCCACAGACACAAAAACAATGAAAAAGAGGACTTCCAAATTCATTTCAAGGTGGGTGGTCACAAATGTATAATACCTCCTTCTTCTTCGTTCGTGGGCTGCATCTCCCATGTTCATTTGTATGTCCACGAGTGGGCTTTTACATGTATGACCATTTTTACCCCACCATGTAGGCAGCCATACTCTGTTTTCAGGGGTATGTATAATACAAAATGTAGATACCTTGCTGACACGTCCGCTCCCAGCTCCAGCAGCACCTCAGCCACCTTGTTGTGTCCGTACTGCGCCGCCAGGTGGAGGGCTGTGTTGGAGTTGTCATCCTCGTCGTGAAGCACTGTCTTGTCCATCCGCACGATTTCACGCACGATGCTGCAAAATGTGACCCCGACACAGGTATTTCTCCCCTTTCTTTCTTTCTGTATTCGTTCCATGGCTAAAACTTAACCGTTCACTACTGGTCAGAACTTTGTGCTTGTGACCTTTTTTTTCTTTTTTAATCCCTCCAGTAAGACAGCCACATTCCATCTCTTGGGATGATGTTTAACTCTCTCCATATGAACGGCGAAAGAGACGAGCGTTTCACCTCAATTACCATCATCAAAATATTGCAAGCGGAAGGCTTTTATACTGAAGAGGTGAATGTTGACAAAGAATACCACAATTCTGACGACGGAAGCTAAAGCTTGGGTCATTCAGACACCCACTGGACATCCGAGGGGTCTGTGTAGAGGAGAAGAGAGGACTGGCCATACTGAGTGAGTTAAACATGATACCAGTGTGCAGTGTGCATGTTTTAGTTTTGTGTCATCCTACCCCATTGGTTCAAAATGGCCAAGTCTTCTCCAAAAGGCGGAACAGGATGTAACAAACGTGCAAGATTTTTTTTTATGTTCCCGCAAGGAACATTAGTTTAGGTCCCACCCGTAGGACTAGGAGGGGACTGGAAATCTGCTGCAGAGATGTTCACTCTGAAGAGAACATCTCCGCCACTAACCTGGCTACCTCATGTGGAAACCAAAGCCCGGATGCTGGAGCAAGAGTCTGACACCTTAGCCACAAGGCCAACAGGACCCAGTACAGATCTCAAAACTGAAAACTGCATGGGATGTCCTGCATCAATTATCAGTGCAGAATAACAGACCATTAACTGGGTACGAGAGATTTTTATGCACATTATAAGAAGATATTAGCAAAGGGTGTGTTATTTGGTTTAGTCCATGTCAGAGTGGTTGTCAATAATTTATCTGTTTAAATCCTACCTCATATTTTCTATCTTAACATTCTATGTTATACACATTTGCACTGAATGATGCACTCACATAACCACACTACACAGACACAACCCCCTTCTAACATACACACACTACACACTACACACACACTCACACACACTACACACACACACACACAGAGTACACACACACACCCACACACACTGCACACACACACACACACACACACTCACACACACACATACACAAACAGAGTACACACACACACACACACACACACACACTCACTCACACACACACAGTACACACACACACACACACACTCACACACAAAGAAATAGAGCATCATACTCTGTAGAGGGAAAGCTGAAGAGCACACACCTCTGTAATCACCAAACAGTCATCTCGTTAGTAATTACCACCCCCATCTCCAAATGCTGAATGCTGAAAAATCCTTTAAAAATATCTCTGGATTTAGACACAATCCACAAAACCTTTTTTATTTTTATTTTCTGCAATTGGCTCATACCCCTATACTTCAATAATATTTCAGGAAAAAAATATGTCTGCATTCCCCCCCCCCCCCCCCCCCCCCCCCCCCCCCCCTGTACTCAGCTGACTGATGAACAAACATCCCATAGTAAGACAATAAAAGAAAAACATGAACAAAGAAGTGAGAACACAGTTTCAGTTTCAGTTTCAGTAGCTCAAGGAGGCGTCACTGCGTTCGGACAAATCCAGATACGCTACACCACATCTGCCTAGCAGATGCCTGACCAGCGGCGTAACCCAACGCGCTTAGTCAGGCCTTGAGAGTGAGAACACAGAGCAAGAAGAATGGGACCCCCTCAGAGAACGGAGGCAGCACAGAAGCGACCACTCACTTGGTACGACCAAACTTGGCAGCCAGGTGCACAGGGGTCTGCTCCTCCTCGTTCTTGCTGTCGATGTCCGCACCGTGCTTCAGCAGCTCCTGTCCAAACAAAAACGAGGGAAGATTCACCACCATGCTCTGTTTTGCTCTCTGCCACAAGAGACGCCGTGGCAGAATCTGGCACTGGACTTCCTGATCCAGTGTGTTCACCAGGGATTAGGGTTCTTCTTCTTCTTCTGTGTTTGTGGGCTGCAACTCCCATATTCACTCGTATGTACACGAGTGGCCTTTGACATGTATGACCGTTTTTACCCCGCCATGTAAGCACCCATACTCTGCTTTCAGGGGTGTGCATGCTGGGTATGTTCTTGTTTCCATAACCCACCGAACACTGACATGGATTACAGGATCTTTAACGTGCGTATTTGATCTTCTGGTTGCGTATACACACAAAGGGGATTCAGGCACTAAGCAGGTCTGCACATAATCATGTTGACCTGGGAGATCGGAAAAATCTCCACCCTTTACCCATCAGGCGCCGTCACCGAGATTCGAACCCAGGCCCCTCAGACTGAAAGTCCAACGCTTTAACCACTCCGCTAATGCACCCGTTGATCAGGGTTTGATGCTCCCGTTTTGGGCATGGTGTTGTTGTGTCCTGTGGAAAAGGTACTTTGCTCTGATTTTTATCACTCCACCCAGGTGTGTACCTGGGTACCTGATTTGGGTTGGGGAGGGTTAAAACGGTGGAGGAAGAGGACTGGGCCCTGCCTTTCTATGCTGAGCTCCAGACACCAGTGAGATGGAATCGCTGACCTGATGACTGTAAACGGCTGCAGCATAAGCCTACGGTTGGGCCAACAGTAAAATGGTTCCTCCACTACTGCAGTGGGAATTTATTTGCAAATAAGTCTTTTGTGAAGGGCTATGACTCCAAAACTAGGAGGCAAGACTGCGCTGGCTCTTAGTGCTGTAGTCTAAGGGGCCAGTTACTCTTTGGGGACCATCCTAATACCAACTGTCCTTATGCCATCTTGCCAAGGAGAGTTTGGATGAAACTTGGGCAACACTCTCCACCAGAATCAAATTCTGGTTGACTGGCGCAATAGCCGAGTGGTTAAAGTGTTGGACTTTCGATCATATGGCGCCTGGTGGGTAAAGGGTGGAGATTTTTCTAATCTCCCAGGTCAACGTATGTGCAGACCTGCTAGTGCCTGAACCCACTTCGCGCACATACGCAAGGAGAAGATCAAATACACACATTAAAGATCCTATAATCCATGTCAGCGTTTGGTAGGTTATGGAAACAAGAATATACCCAGCATGCACACCCCCGAAAACGGAATATGGCTGCCTACATGGCGGGGTAAAAACGGTCTCACACGTAAAAACCCACTCGTGTACATACGAGTGAACGTGGGAGATGCAGCCCACGAACGAAGAAGAAGTAATTCTGGCCCAGAAAGTCGGGACAGCAGTTGCCTCCTCTGCTGTTCAGGTGGTTTACAGTTGGAAACGACTGACTATCATCACCAAAAATGGTTATGGGATTTTCAACCTTTCTTCTGGCCTGACTGTGAGAACACAAGCATTGGCACGTTCACACTGCTTACAGTCAGAAACAGCCAGTTAGCGGCTGATCAAGTGCCTTTCAACAAATCCTTCTTTTCACGGAGAGACAGCGAAAGGTATTTAACATGGTGCACACGGTCAGACCTTGACAGCATAATGTACACACCAAACAGAACAGTAATGACAATGTTTACCTTGACAATGTAATGCAGATCCCTATCAGAATCGTAATGATCTATTTCTACCTTGACAATGTAATGTAGATCCCTATCAGAATAATCACATTAACCTTGATAAAATAATGTAGACCCAAATCATTATGACCTAATTTACCTTGATAAAATAACATCGACCCAAATCAGACTGACCAAATTAACCTTGATAAAATTATGGAGACCCAAATCAGAAAATGACCCAATTAACCTTGATAAAATGATGCAGACCCAAATCATAATGACCCAATTAACCTTGATAAATTGATGTTGACCCAAATCAGAAAATGACCCAATTAACCTTGATAAAATGATGCAGACCCAAATCAGAATGACCCAATTAACCTTGATAAAATGATGTAGACCCAAATCATAAAGACCCAATTAACGTTGATAAAATGATGTAGACCCAAATCAGAAAAAATGACCCAATTCACCTTGATAAAATGATGTTGACCCAAATCAGAATGATTCGATTTACCTTGATAAAATGATGAAGACCCAAATCAGAATGACCCAATTTACCTTGATAAAATGATGTAGACCCAAATCAGAATGACCCTTTCTTTTGTTTTGTTTTTTGTTTTTGCTGCCCCGCTCCCATGCCGCTCATTTTAGATTCCCCCATACACGGCCACACCCGGGTTCGTCCGTCGCAGTTCCAGCGTCGGCAGTCCACAGGGAACCATCGATGTTAGGATGCCAGGAGGCCACACACCAGAGGAGACCCTGCACTGCTTCTGAGTCACTTCGGTGGTGTTCAGTGGTGCCTGTTCTGTTTTAACGTACTTAGGACACCATCTACTAAGCCCCCTACTAACGACAATAACGGCTTAGTCGCGGAGCCAAACAGTGAGCGTGACCCAATTTACCTTGACGATGTCCAGGTACCCCTGCTGAGCAGCAATGTGAAGAGGACTGGTATCATACTGGTCGCTCGTGTTGATCAGTTTTTTAAGTGGGGGATAAGACAGCAGTTTCTGCACACATTGACACATGTATCAAAAACTACAGCACAAATGTGGTTTTGTTCGACGTTCATGAATGTAAAAATGTACATCGTTACATGGACAAATTCACGGTCACTCTTTCTTTTTATATTTTTTTTAATACACATAGTCATGCATATGCAAGCAAACACACATACAAACTTAAGCTTTCAAGACACATTTATATATGGAACAAATATATATATACATACATACAGATTTTTCTTCACACACTGACACCGATAAACACGCACACACTGTGAGTTCACTCAGCAGATTCCTTTCTAAGACTTTCATTCTCTGCATCATGTTCTACCTGTCTGCATATCTTGAGGTGCGTATAAATAAATAAGCCTGTGCTCTATTTTTTTTCCTTGCAATTTACTTAGTCATTCATTCATGCATCCACTGTGCAAATTTCTTCATCAATTTTCTTCCCAGACATTTTGTTGCCACAAGGTCCCCCCCCCCCCACGCCCCCCCCCCCCCCCAACCCCCCCCCCCCCCAGCTCACCGACAGCACTTCCAGCTTGTTCTCCTCAGCAGCCAGATAGACCACCGTTTTGTCGTACTTGTCCACAGCGGAGTAATCTGCCCCTTTCTGCAGCAACAGCTCCACCGTCTCAGTGTGGCCATATGTGGCCGCCAGCAGCAGAGGGGTGTAGTTGTCCTTGTCACGCCTGTTGATGCGTGCCCCTCTGAAAAGGTGGTACAATGTTGAGTTTGATTTGTCCTTGTCACGCCTGTTGATACGTGCCCCTCTGAAAAGTTGGTACAATGTTGAGTTTGATTTGTCCTTGTTACGCCTGTTGATGCGTGCCCCTCTGAAAAGGTGGTACAATGTTGAGTTTGATTTGTCCTTGTCACGCCTGTTGATACGTGCCCCTCTGAAAAGTTGGTACAATGTTGAGTTTGATTTGTCCTTGTTACGCCTGTTGATGCGTGCCCCTCTGAAAAGGTGGTACAATGTTGAGTTTGATTTGTCCTTGTCACGCCTGTTGATGCGTGCCCCTCTGAAAAGTTGGTACAATGTTGAGTTTGATTTGTCCTTGTCACGCCTGTTGATGCGTGCGCCTCTGAAAAGTTGGTACAATGTTGAGTTTGATTTGTCCTTGTCACGCCTGTTGATGCGTGCGCCTCTGAAAAGGTGGTACAATGTTGAGTTTGAGTTTGACCAAGTCATGACGGGTGCAACAGCCGAGTGGTTAAAGCGTTGGACTTTCAATCTTAGGGTCCCGGGTTCGAATCTCGGTGATGGCGCCTGGTGGGTAAAGGGTGGAGATTTTTCCGATCTCCCAGGTCAACATATGTGCAGACCTGCTTAGTGCCTGGACGCCCTTCATGTGTATACGCAAGCAGAAGATCAAATACGCACGATAAAGATCCTGTAATCCATGTCAGCGTTCGGTGGGTTATGGAAACAAGAACATACCCAGCATGCACACTCCTGAAAGCGGAGTATGGCTGCCTACATGGCAGGGTAAAAACAGTCATACACGTGAAAGCCCACTCATATACATATGAGTGAACGTGGGAGTTGCAGCCCACAAGTGCAGAAGAAGGCATCCTTGCCAGGATGAATGGCACCCAGCTTGCAGCAGCCATATAACATTCATTGATACAAAAAATTTTCTTCCACCCTTGCTGGAGTCTGCACTAGTGGGTCAAGGTGAAGTATGTGTTGTTAAATGATGAGTCTGTTCCTTATTACTATTATCAATTAATGTTTTTTCTAAATAATCCCCTCTCACTCTCACTGCTATAAATCAATGTGTCATCTTTTTCTTTTTCTCTTCTACATTCATGGGCTGCATCACCGATCTGTATGAGGGGGCTTTTACGCATATGCCTAATTAATTATTTATCTTTATTCTTATCTTATCTGTCTATTATAATCAATGTCCAGTATAGTAGGCTATGTTTATAATTATATTCAAATAATGTTTCTTAATTCTTTCTGTTTTTACATTAAGAATACTAGTTATTACCTGCAGTGTGTGGATGGATGTATGCATGAAACGGTGTATATGATATTTTTTACATTTGTATCTTTGTAATATTCGTAAAAACTGTTGTTGACTTTTACAGTTATGGTCCCCATGTTGTTTACTTGTCTAAGTTGTGATAATGCACCTGACCAAATTTCTCCAGTTGGAGATAATAAAGTTATTCTTATCTTATCTTATCTTACCCTGCCATGTAGGCAGCGGTACTGTTTTCAGAGTTGAGCATGCAGTGTTCTTGTTTCCATAATTCCGTAAATGTAACATGTCTGTATGAGAGTCTATGTGTGCTTGACTGAAACCTGACACGGGAAACAAATGATGAGCGCCCAGTGGCAGTGTTTGTAAAGCGCTTTTCCCCCCTTTCCACTTCTCACCTGTCCACAAGGAACTTGACAACCTCTGTGTGGTTGAGAGAGGCGGCTTTGTGCAGAGCGGTGGCCTGCTCATCGTTCACCACATCAATGCGAGCCGAGTTCTCCACCAGAAGACGGGCGATGCGGATGTCCCCCGACATGGCCGCCAGGTGCAGCGGGTACATGTAGTGCTTGCGAGGGCGGTTCACTTCAGCGCCTGTGGAACATTAGGTCAAAAGGTTAATGGTCCTGTAGCCTTTTACAGCCTATCGGGGCAGTTTCAGTTTCAGTTTCAGTAGCTCAAGGAGGTGTCACTGCGTTCGGACAAATCCATATACGCTACACCACATCTGCCAAGCAGATGCCTGACCAGCAGTGTAACCCAACACGCTTTGTCAGGCCTTGAGAGAAAAAAAAATAAAAATAAAAATAAAATAAAATAAAATAAAATAAATAAATAGATAAATAAACAAATAAAATAAATAAATAAAAAGACAACATATCATATCCACTGATATTCATATCCACTCCCTCTAGGGCTTGTCGCAGGAAGGCAGTGTCCAATCTTTTCCTTTCAACCCAAGTCAGGCGCCCTTTCACATCTGGG
The DNA here is from genome assembly GCF_041734735.1 of Babylonia areolata. NCBI lineage: Eukaryota > Metazoa > Mollusca > Gastropoda > Neogastropoda > Buccinidae > Babylonia > Babylonia areolata. The sequence goes on along the minus strand of NC_134881.1, from coordinate 40,438,584 downwards.
TTGAGTGAAGAAAACCTTTAAAAGTCACCAGAGGAGGTGTAGGAGGTGGTGGAGGTCTGGAGTCGACCGGAGGGAGCGGAGGATGTGGAGGAGGCGGTGGATTGGTGTTGTTGAGAGGGCCAGGAGTAGAGGGCCCAGAGTGTCAGCGAATCGATTGCGATCGCGCCTTAATTTTAGTGTGATCGCCCAATCGAGCTATATAATTATGTAACCTGGTTGGAGACATAATTTAACAAAAAACAAGAACGCCAGAGAATCGACAGACAGACAGAAAATACAGAAAAAAAATTAGCCGTATGAAGAGCACAGGAACAGGAGTCATGATGGTTGCCGGAAAAAGAGGGCGCTAGTCATGGGGGCAAAGGGGAGGTTACCTACTTCCGGGAGGTTATCGGCCGTAGCTACTTTCGTTTTCTCTGCATAGGCCGATAGTAGTTTGCACAGGACAGGAATGTCAGACCCTTGCCGGAGTCTGCACTTGTGGGTCACGGTTAAGTATGTGTAATCAAAATAGGAGTTAAGTGTCTTCTCCCAAGGACACAGCACCATGCTGAATCGGGGTCTCCAATCCTGATTACTGCCATGGCGCCTTTCAGTGGAACATCGCTGTTCCGTCACTGAATCTTTCACATCGCATCTTTAAACACACTTGCTCAAACAATATTCTAAACTATAGATTCCACCCAACCCGACCCACCCCCAAGTTCGTCTTTGTGTGCATGTGCGTGTGTGAGCGTGTGTGTGTGTGTGTGTGTGTGTGTGTGTGTGTGTCTGTGTGTGTGTCTATGTGTGTGTTTGTGTGTGTCTATGTAATTGTGTGTGTGTGTGTGTGTGTGTGTGTATGTGTGTTTGTGTCTGTGTGTGTGTGTCTGAGTGTGTATGTCTATATGTGTGTTTGTGTGTGTCTATGTGTGTGTGTGTGTCTGTGTGTGTGTCTATGTATGTGTGTGTGTGTGTGTGTGTGTGTGTCTATGTGTGTGTTTGTGTGTGTCTATGTGTGTGTGTGTGTGTCTGTGTGTGTGTCTATGTGTGTGTGTGTGTGTGTGTGTGTGTGTGTCTATGTGTGTGTGTGTGTGTCTGTGTGTGTGTCTATGTGTGTGTTTGTGTCTGTGTGCAGGGTGGGGGGTGGGGTTAGTGGGTGAAGTGGGAGAGGTATGTGAGTTGTGAGTGATGTTGCACTGTTGTTATTTTATTCTATACAGTGAACATGTAAACAACAAGTATAAAGATAAGGATAAAAGACAGACCCTTTTGGGATCTTTCCAAAATGAAACAAGTGTGAAGCTGAGTGTGGATCTGCGTCTGTCACATACACACAATGGAACACGTGTGTGAAGCTGAGTATGAATCTGCGTCTGTCACATACACACAATGGAACAAGTGTGTGAAGCTGAGTGTGGATCTGCGTCTGTCACATACACACAATGGAACACGTGTGTGAAGCTGAGTATGAATCTGCGTCTGACACATACACACAACGAAACAAGTGTGTGAAGCTGAGTATGAATCTGTGTCTGTCACATACACACAATGGAACAAGTGTGTGAAGCTGAGTATGAATCTGCGTCTGACACATACATACAACGAAACAAGTGTGTGAAGCTGAGTATGAATCTGCGTCTGTCACATACACACAATGGAACAAGTGTGTGAAGCTGAGTATGAATCTGCATCTGTCACATACACACAATAGAACACGTGTGTGAAGCTGAGTATGAATCTGCATCTGTCACATACACACAATGGAACAAGTGTGTGAAGCTGAGTATGAATCTGCATCTGTCACATACACACAATGGAACAAGTGTGTGAAGCTGAGTATGAATCTGCGTCTGACGCATACACACAACGAAACAAGTGTGTGAAGCTGAGTATGAATCTGTGTCTGTCACATACACACAATGGAACAAGTGTGAGAAGCTGAGTATGAATCTGTGTCTGTCACATACACACAATGAAACAAGTGTGTGAAGCTGATTATGAATCTGCGTCTGACACATACACACAACGAAACAAGCGTGTGAAGCTGAGTATGAATCTGCGTCTGTCACATACACACAATGAAACAAGTATGTGAAGCTGATTATGAATCTGCGTCTGTCACATACAATGAAACAAATGTGTGAAGCTGAGTATGAATCTGCGTCTGTCACATACACACAACGAAACAAATGTGTGAAGCTGAGTATGAATCTACGTCTGTCACATACACACAATGGAACAAATGTGTGAAGCTGAGTATGAATCTGTGTCTGTCACATACACACATACAATTTTCTAAACATACTGAAAAGTCAGCCATACCATTCCTTTTTCTACAGGAGTCCAACAGGTTTGAGGAAAAAGACAAATGAAATTATTGAATCTTTTGAGTTCTATAAGGAAGATATAAACACACAGAAACTGAAACATACGATAAAGATCATACTCATAGAAAGTACTGAAAAAAAAAACCAACAAAAATTTTCTGTTTATTTAAAAGTGAAACATTTATATCACACTCACACATCTATCAAGATTCACACAAAAAACACACAAAAAAACAATGCTACCAACGTTTTTCCAACACCATTTTGGCCACTTCATAATGGCCGCTGTCGACAGCAAGGTGAAGACAGGAGCTGCCCTCTATGTCCTGGTCCGTCACCATCTGTAAACAACCCAACCAACCAATGCTCAAATCATGGCCTTGAAATCAAAACACGTCATGCTACTCTTGCCCAACCAAACAACAAAGCCACAACATCAGGTATGAACACCAGTCGCTTCTTAAAACCAGTGAAAGAGAACACAAAATAATGTTAAAAGGCTGTTTAACTCACTCGGGATGACAAGTTTTCTCCCTTGTTTTTCCCACAGACGGCCCATTTGTAAGGGTTTGGAAAAAAATTACAAAAAATACAAAATACTGTGTAAGAAAATGAAACTTTCAGAACTGGTTTATTACGTGTTGAGCTATTACATAAAAAAAAAAAATCTAATTTCTCATCTTATTTTTACAGTTTTGCCATATGTAGAAAATACTGCCAATTTTTCACCCCGAATCACCATACCCATGCTCGCTTTCTGCATTAAATTCGCTTTCTTCTTCATCATCATCCACCTCTTCAATGTCCGACCCTTCAGTTTGTAGCATTTCAAGTACTTCGGCAACCCTAAAACGTTGCCGTCACTGCCTTGTTCGCTTCACAACATTCTGAGAAGAGCCCGCTTTGCTAACAGGCTGGCACGTGAGCAGACGACAGGTCAGTGACTTTGTCAGCGTGTGTGCGAGACGGGCCACACATACCAGGCTGACCAATCATAATGTTCGATTGTGGAGTGACCCAGAATAGCGCACTCTGCTTGGCTAATCACAAAATCACGTGTACAGTGCATGATGGAATTTTACTTTCGGAGAATACTATTCCATTCCTTTGTCCGAATCCGAATACATTTTGTGTAGGAATGCGTGAGCATTCCTTTGTCCGGAGAGAGTTAATCAAACAACGATAAAAAAAAGACAACTCCATCCATGTCCTTCCTGAATCAATAGGGCAACACCCAGAACAATAACCTCTGTTCAGTCCTGAACAAAACAGAAACCATTAATCTAGTTTTCACACATCACACATGAAACAGTCTATCAACATTCAAAGTCCACTCTCTTCACATAATCATAGTGCAAACAGTCGCACTTAAAAATAAATCATTCTAGCCTAAAAACAACACCCAGTCTCCACTATCCTCACATTAGAAATCATTATGCAAACAAACATGAGGTTACCACAAATTCTAGCCAAAACTAACATTCAAACTCCAATTTCCTCACATCAGAAATCACTCTGCAAACAAACACACCCATTCCTGCCTAAAAACAACAACCAATCTGCAAACAAACACACCCTTCCCAGCCTAAAAACAGCACCCAATCTGCAAACAAACACACCCTTCCCAGCCCCTAAAAATCAGCACCCAATCTACAAACAAACACACCCTTCCCAGCCCTAAAAAACAGCACCCAATCTACAAACAAACACACCCTTCCCAGCCTGAAAATAATATCAAATCTACAAACAAACACACCCTTCCCAGCCTGAAAATAATATCAGATCTACAAACAAACACACCCTTCCCAGCCTGAAAATAATATCAGATCTACAAACAAACACACCCATTCCAGCCCTAAAAACAACATCCAATCTACAAACCAAACACACCCTTCCCAGCCCTAAAAACAACATCCAATCTACAAACAAACACACCCTTCCCAGCCTAAAAAACACCACCAAATCTACAAACAAACACACCCTTCCCAGCCCTAAAAACAACACCCAATCTACAATCAAAAACCCTTCATAGCCTAAAAACAACACCAGACCTACAAACCAAACACACCCTTCCCAGCCTAAAAACAACACCCAATCACAAACAAACACACCCTTTCCAGCCTAAAAACAACACCCAATCACAGATCTGCAAAGAAACACACCCTTCCCTGCCTAAAAACAATACCCAATCTGCAAACACAGACACCATTTCCAGCCTAAAAATAACTCCTAATCTGCACTCTCCTCATGTTAGAAATCATTCTGCAAATAAACAAACACACCCTTTCCAGCCTAAAAATTAGCACCAAATCTGCAAACAAACACACCCTTCCCAGCCCTAAAAACAACATCCAATCTACAAACAAACACACCCTTCATAGCCTAAAAACAACACCCAAACTACAAACAAACACACCCTTCCCAGCCTAAAAACAACACCCAATCACAAACAAACACACCCTTCCCTGCCTAAAAACAACACCCAATCACAAACAAACACACCCTTCCCAGCCTAAAAACAACATCCAATCTACAAACAAACACACCCTTTCCAGCCTAAAAACAACACCCAATCACAGATCTGCAAAGAAACACACCCTTCCCTGCCTAAAAGCAATACCCAATCTGCAAACACAGACACCATTTCCAGCCTAAAAATAACTCCTAATCTGCACTCTCCTCATGTTAGAAATCATTCTGCAAATAAACAAACACACCCTTTTCAGCCTAAAAATTAGCACCAAATCTGCAAACAAACACACCCTTCCCAGCCCTAACTAAATCAGCACCCAATCTACAAACAAGCACACCCTTCCCAGCCTAAAAATAATATCAGATCTACAAACAAACACACCCTTCATAGCCTAAAAACAACATCCAATCTACAAACAAACACACCCCTTCCAGCCCTAAAAACAACACCAAATCTGCAAACAAACACACCCTTCCCAGCCCCTAAAAAACAACCACCCAATCTGCTCTCCTCTCCTCACATTAGAAATCATGACCCAGGCCTCGGGGGTCTTGGCGCCAGCCTCGAAGAGAGTCTGCACCAGCTCCACGTTGCCCTCGGTGCAGGCGTAGTGCAGGGGCGTGGACTGCTCATTGTCGATGGAGCGCAGGTTGGCGCCGGCCTCAATCAGCATGCAGGCGATCTCCAGCTGGTTGTGTATGGCCGCCATGTGAAGCGGGGAGATGCCTTGTTTGTCTTGGGCCTGGGGTTCGAGCATCAGCAAAACATAAATTAAAATTGAAAAAAAAAAAAAAGAAAAAAAAAATCAAGAATTTTTCATTATTTTCTTTCAAAATATCTTTTTCTTCTACTGGTCTCGACCTAATTCAGGCAACTCCGTATTTCATGGATCAACATATATTTCTTCTACACACACACAGATATGTGTGTGTGTGTGTGTGTGTGTGTGTGTGTGTGTGTGTGCTTGTGTTCCTGTGTGCTTTGCGTCTGACTGTGTTAGTATGTATGTGTTCCTGTGTGTTTTGTGTGTGTGTGTGTGTGTGTGTGTGTGTGTGTGTGTGTGTGTGTGTGTGTGTGTGTGTGTGTGTACATGAGAACGTAATCATCCATGTGTATTATTATATATATCTTTAACTTTTACTTTTAAAAAATGAATGTAGCAGTCGTAGCACTCAGTAGCAGTAATAATAATAATAATAATAATAATAATAATAATGGATACTTATATCGCACACTATCCAGAAATCTGCTCTTGGCGCTTTACAAAAATGCTTTTGTTAACATAAAACATTACATCTATGTTACATACACACACTAAAATGTGACTACACACACACACACACACACACACACACTGCATACATACATTTTAACATACATGTGTATCAAACAGCTACCCTAACACACACGCACACATAGGCAGGCACAAACTTA
>NC_134881.1:40427368-40429868 GCF_041734735.1 Babylonia areolata | reverse complement strand
AAGAAAAGAAAAAGAAACAGACGTGGACGCAGAAAGGACAAAACACTACATGGGTGTCGATGCATTTTGCTGACTCTCTCCCTCTCTCTCTCCAAGATGAATCTTGCGACAAAAAAAAAAAAAAAAAAAAATCAATACAAGGACTAAACCACAAGCTGAGTGTGTGAATGTGTGTGTATAACACACACACACACACACACACACACACAAACAGCAGCCACCCAAATACACATTTACACATTCAAACTTTAGACCTCTCCATACGAACGGCGAAAGAGACGACGTTAACAGTGTTTCACGCCAATTACCATCATCAAATTATTGCAAGAGGAAGGCTCTTATACTGAAGAGGTGAATGTTGACAAAGAATAGCACAATTCTGACGACGGAAGCTAAAGGTTGGGTCATTCAGACACCCACTGGACATCCGAGGGGTCTGTGTAGAGGAGAAGAGAGGACTAGCCGTACTGAGTGAGTTAATAGTTAACACCTCCACAGCATAGCTTTAGCACAGTGTTGGAAATATGAACCAATGTTTGTTTGTTTGTTTTTCTTCAAGGCTTCAATGTATTCACCTCAGTGTAGCATTGTGTGCTACTCCCCCCCCCCCCTCCAAAAAAAGAGGAAGACAAGTGATTCATTCATTTCCCCCCCAAAAAAAAAAAAAAATGGAGAGTTGCACAGAACTAAACAAATAAAGAAAGAAAAACAGGGAAGAGGGGGGGGGGAGGAAGTGTATATACAAAAATCCCCATCTAAGTCAAATCTGGTTGTACAAAATCTAACACACACACACATACAGAGAGAGAGACAGAGAGAAGGGAGGGGGGGGGAGGGGTTAAAAAGACCACAGAGAGAAAAGACATAGAGAACAAAGAGAGAGACACTGAAAAGACACACACACAGAGAGAGAGAGAGAGAGAGAGAGAAAATCTACTGTGTACAATCTTTTTTAAGGACAACACACTTACACTATAGAACACACAACAGAAACTAAACCATTAAAACATAACACTCATTAACAGGGAGCAAAAACAGGGATAAAAAAAAAACCAACCAACCAAACAAACAAACCAAAAAAAACTACTCAGTAATACACAGACACTGAGATAGGAAACGCGCTAACATAAGTCATTAATTACAAAATAATAACAAACACAATTGAGAATGGAATCGGCCATGCAGCTAGCTCCACCATGGTATATGGTTCACACTTTAAAAATTCAGTGTTTAACAACAGAGAGAGACAAGCTGTCAGAATGAAACATGGGAACTCCACACACGACATGTCAGGGTGGTTTGATAAATAAAATCAAAACAGACATAAAACAAGAGAGGCAAGGCCTTCAAGACTCACTTGTGATGAATTAAGTCCCCTAGCATTAATTACAGAGTAGTTTCCCTTTTTTTACTATCTGCACAAAAACGTTTGCAAAATAAAAATAAAACTTCCATGCTTAGCAAAAGAAGTTTGAACAGAAAATGATAATAATGACTGCTCTTGTTGTTGGGTCAGAATATCAGATCAAAGTGCCAAGTTTAGAGAATACAAAAAATATAAATATAACAGTAAATGTAGTTTCCATATAATCAGGCTTCAATTTTTTTTTGTTTTTTGTGCCCATCCCAGAGGTGCAATATTGTTTTAAACAAGATGACTGGAAAGAACTGAATTTTTCCTATTTTTATGCCTAATTTGGTGTCAACTGACAAAGTATTTGCAGAGAAAATGTCAATGTTAAAGTTTACCACGGACACACACACACACACACAGACAACCGAACACCGGGTTAAAACACAGACTCACTTTGTTTACACAAGTGAGTCAAAAATGATATAAAGTAAAAATGAAACAGAATAAAAACCAAATAAAAACAATACAAACAACAATAAAACACAATAGAATAAGAATAAACATACAAAACAATAGTATAAAATCAATCCAAATAAAAAAAATCTTAACAATATCTTATCAATATATGAAAAATTACAATAAAAATCTAAATCCAATCAAATAAACGATACTCTTTATAAATGAATAAAAATACAATGTACAGTATTACAAAATACAATCTAAAAAAACAACAACACAGGTCTGCAAAATTAAGTAAAAAAATAACTTAGAACCATACAAAAGAAAACAGCCATGTTAAGGGCATGACAGCTGAACAGTCATGGCACTGGACTTCTGTTCCACAGTTCTGTCATATCCATCCAAGGAAAAAAAAAAAAAAAAAAAAAAATTCCTCCCCAGTCTTGAAGGTCAGTGTATATATGTAGACCTAGTTGAGTAGTACCACTATGTGTGTCTGGCATGCACACACACACACACACTACAAGAGAACACAAATCACACACATCAAAGATTACTGAAGGCTATGTCAGGCTTCAGTCAGTTTGGGAAACACAAACATACCCCCCCCCCCAACCCCCTCCCGCTCCCTCCTCCCCACACACCTTCCACCCCACATGCATGCTCACTGCCTGATTGGTGATGTTT
>NC_134881.1:40404868-40419868 GCF_041734735.1 Babylonia areolata | reverse complement strand
CCCCATAATGATAATGTGTCCGTTAAACCAAAGATGGAATAAAACATGTCTGAATAAAAAAAACACCAAAAAACCACCTCTGTACAGGTGCCCAAAGAGCACTTGCCCTTTCCACAGTCCATGGTGTGCACTGTGAGAGAGTCGTTATGATCACTGCCTGAACTGTTCCACTAGTTACTGAAGCTTAACTCTCTCCATACGAACGGCGAAAGAGACGACGTTAACAGCGTTTCACCCCAATTACCACCATCCAAATATTGCAAGCGGAAGGCTCTTGTACTGAAGAGGTGAATGCTGACAAACAATACCACAATTCTGACAACGGAAGCTAAAGGTTGGGTCATTGAGACACCCACTGGACATCCGAGGGGTCCGTGTAGAGGAGAAGAGAGGACTGGCCGTACTGAGTGAGTTAACTGTGGTTTCAGTTGCTGAACCTGTACTCTCTGCTCGGTATGCTGGGTCTATGCATGCGCAGCAAGGGCTAGGCACCTGCCCTTTTTCTTTTTTTCTCCCCATCCCCCTTTTTTCTTCTTTGGTTTATTTTCTCACAGTTATTGTGTGTGCAGCATTGTGTATAAGGATCAGTTCCCATGCTTTTGATGCCTCCTTGAAACTGAAACAGCTACAAAAGAACAATGTGGACAAAGTTTGTATTATAATGCAGCTCTTTCCACAGTTGAACTCTTTCTCAACTGGGACAAAAACAAAAAACAACAACAAACCCCCCCCAAAAAAACGAAACAAAACCAAACCATCAAGTGATGCCCAGAACTGTACCTACGATAAAAAAAAAAAAAAAAAAAAAAAAAAAACCAATCTATTCACACAGACAACGTTCTGCTCAGGCTAACAGACAGGGTTTACAGTCTTTCAACAATGCAGACATAACACAGAAACAAAAAAACAAAAAAAAGCAGAAGAAGCAGAATGCTGTAACTCCCAACAGCACCACCTAGCAAAGTGCTGATCTTGGGATTATGTCATCACAGTCTGCACAATTAGACTAACACTGTTTCTGCCACTCCAACCCACATCCACCCACCCAATCCCCCTTTGTATTCACATTCCCCTTGCTACCCACAAGCCAGGTTTCAAACATTCAAAATCTAAAACAATGGTTTGCCAAGATTTTTTTTTTCTTCCGCTTTTCTGAAGAAAAGAGTGTTATTTCATGACAAATTTGGTAAATATACATACAAGTATCCATATCATCATCATTATAAATACATTGTAAACATGACAACAGCACAGGACTTCAGCTAAAGCATAACATTTTCTATACAGAAACTTGCATGCAGGGTGCATGGACTAACAGACTGAAGCACAATCAAAGAGAAGTGAGCTATTCGCCAAATATTTCAAAGGAAAGGGGAAAGCAGCATGTCTCTTTTCTTTTCCCTCTGTCAAATCTCTGAACCATTCCATTATTTGTATTTGTATTTGTTTTTGTTTTTTTATCACAACAGATTTCTCTGTATGAAATTGGGGCTGCTCTCCCCAGGGAGAGCGCGTCGCTACATTACAGCGCCACCCATTTTTTTTGTATCTTTTCCTGCGTGCAGTTTTATTTGTTTTTCCTAACGCAGTGGATTTTTCTACAGAATTTTGCCAGGAACAACCCTTTTGTTGCCGTGGGTTCTTTTACGTGCGCTAAGTGCATGCTGCACACGGGACCTCGGTTTATCATCTCATCCGAATGACTAGCGTCCAGACCACCACTCAAGGTCTAGTGGAGGGGGAGAAAATATCGGCGGCTGAGCCGTGATTCGAACCAGCGCGCTCAAATTCTCTCGCTTCCTAGGCGGACGCGTTACCTCTAGGTCATCACTCCATTAGGAACATCGGTTCCCTTTCTTAAAACATCCTTGAACACAAATGATGGGGTTATAAAACAAGTTTCTTTTTTAATTTGTGAAAATTTCTAAACATCATTGAACTCTAAATGGGTTCAAATTAAATCTCTGAACTTAAAAAAAAAAAAACCGCAATGGCCTTCATTCTACCATCCCTTCTATCACAGACCTTTCAAGGGCTGAATTACACTGCTACATGGGTGCATGCACATTATCCCAGCCTGTCGGAGCCCTCTCCGACTCAATGTTGGCCACACATGAAATCAACACCTTAGGGGGCACAATAGCCGAGTGGTTAAAGCATTGGACTGTCAATCTGAGGGTCCCGGGTTCGAATCACGGTGACGGCGCCTGGTGGGTAAAGGGTGGAGATTTTTATGATCTCCCAGGTCAACATATGTGCAGACCTGCTAGCGCCTGAACCCCCTTCATGTATATATGCAAGCAGAAGATCAAATACGCACGTTAAAGATCCTGTAATCCATGTCAGCGTTCGGTGGGTTATGGAAACAAGAACATACCCAGCATGCACACCCCCAAAAACGGAGTATGGCTGCCTACATGGCGGGGTAAAAACGGTCATACACGTAAAAGCCCACTCGTGTGCATACGAGTGAACGCAGAAGAACACCTTAGGAAAGTCCATCTAACCACCCCACCAAAATTCCATAAAGAAATGTGTGTGTGTGTGTGTGTGTACGTGTCTCTGTGTGTGTCACAAACACACACATAAACACACACACACACACACTCTATCTCTCTCTCTCTGTCTAACACACACATGCCCACAGTAAAGTCTCAAGTGGAAAAAAAAATCTTAGGATCTGGCTGAACTAAAACGACACTGGTCAGTATGGGCAACTGAAAGTGTTAAAAGAAGAAAAATTTTACTGACCAAAAAAAAAAAAACAATAAAAAAGACAACAATCATGTGGATCATTATCATGAAGTGCAATTCACATCTAAATTCTCTACGTTCTTGTTTGACTAACTGTGGAACTGCACTTTAGTCACCCTTTTTTTTTTTCAGTACTGCACATATCATAGTGAAAGAACTTCATTTAGTATAAGTATTATTAATTCCCCAGAGAACATACCACTATTTTCAGATAAGAAGCTCACTCTTTACAACAAATATGCTAGCTTTTTTTTTATCCTCAATAAAGATGATGCTGACTTGACTTGACTTGCAATCTGTAGATGACAAACACTCATTTTCATTTCCATCACATATTCCAGCAAAAGTCCAAACAAGGTTTCAAAACAGCTACAGATTCACCAGCCAGATTTCAAAAGTCCAAAAATAAGGAAATAAACAAAACATCAATCAAGGTTAAAAAAAAAAAAAAAATGCTAGACAACACCGACGACAAACCTCCTCCTCCTCCTCCTCCTCTTCTTCTTCCTCATTTTCTTCCTCCTTTAACTGCAGGCCTTTGAAAGGGATGGCCCCCTCTCGCAGCTCAATGTCTAAACTGGGTTTGATGCCCAGCGTCCTCAAGTTGGACATGACGCGCTTGGTGACAAAACAGACCCAACAGAATCACACACAGCAACAAAAAAAAAAAAAGAAAAAAAGAAAAAAAAAGTAAAGTTTTTTGATTCTTATGGCAAACAGAATTTTTTTTTTTTTTTTTTTTTTTTTTAAGGATGACACTGACCACCAACAAACTGAAGATTTTCTCACATTGACAATAAATCAGAATAGAATTGAAAAAAATCCCCAAAAATCAAAAACCAAAAAACCCAAGAATAAAATAAAATAGAATGGAATGGAAAGGGGGGGGGGGGGGGGGGAAAGATAGATAAAAACAAAACTATTTGAAAAATATTTTTTTTGTTGTTAACAAGCAGAACCTGGTTTACACATTTCACTCACTAATTGGACTTTTCATAACGAGATTTTTTTTTTTTTTTTTTTCCAAATATATTAAATAAAAGGGAGGACTGTCACCTGGGCTGTATCTGCATGTCTTTTTCAGGGGAAAACTGCGCTTGAATTTTGTGCACAGAAATTCGCTGTGACGAAAAAAGCAATACAACTCTAGCTCTATTTTCATATCACACACACACAAACACACACACACACACACACAAGAAAAAAAGATGATGAAGATGATGCTCGTGGTGCTTAACAACAAGCAGAGAACGATCATCTCTGTGTCCCTCAAAGCCTGTGACAATGACAAGCAGAGAATGATCATCTTTGTGTCCCTCAAAGCCTATGACAATGACAAGCAGAGAACGATCATCTCTGTGTCCCTCAAAGCCTGTGACAATGACAAGCAGAGAACGATCATCTTTGTGTCCCTCAAAGCCTATGACAAGCAGAGAACGATCATCTTTGTGTCCCTCAAAGCCTATGACAATGACAAGCAGAGAACGATCATCTTTGTGTCCCTCAAAGCCTGTGACAAGGACAAGCAGAGAACGATCATCTTTGTGTCCCTCAAAGCCTATGACAATGACAAGCAGAGAACGATCATCTTTGTGTCCCTCAAAGCCTATGACAAGGACAAGCAGAGAACGATCATCTTTGTGTCCCTCAAAGCCTATGACAATGACAAGCAGAGAACGATCATCTTTGTGTCCCTCAAAGCCTATGACAATGACAAGCAGAGAACGAACATCTTTGTGTCCCTCAAAGCCTATGACAATGACAAGCAGAGAACGATCATCTCTGTGTCCCTCAAAGCCTATGACAATGACAAGCAGAGAACGATCATCTCTGTGTCCCTCAAAGCCTATGACAATGACAAGCAGAGAACGATCATCTTTGTGTCCCTCAAAGCCTGTGACAATGACAAGCAGAGAATGATCATCTTTGTGTCCCTCAAAGCCTGTGACAATGACAAGCAGAGAACGATCATCTTTGTGTCCCTCAAAGCCTATGACAAGGACAAGCAGAGAATGATCATCTTTGTGTCCCTCAAAGCCTATGACAATGGCAAGCAGGCAACATGTTGGCATGATGTAATGAGGCAACAGACACCCACAATAAAAAAAAAAAACACAAAAAAAAACCAACATATTTTTACACAGTTTTTGCTGCCCGTAACTACAAAATCGACTGTTTTAATTATGATAATCTCAACACAAGTCTGGATGCACAAACAAAAATGCAGCAATGAAAGAAAGAAAAAGAAGAGAGAGAGAGAGAGAGAGAGAGAGAGAGAGAGAGAGAGAGAGAGAGAGAGAAGAACAAAAACAATTGTTACTAATCTTTTGGACATGACTGATCTGATGGGTTCTTTTTTAATGAAAACATACAGATCTGACTGAATCTCTCTCTCTCTCTCTCTCTCTCTCTCTCTCTCTCTCTCTCACACACACACACACACACAGACTCAGACAGACATACACAGACAGAAACAGATACAGAAACTGACAGAGACAGGGACCAAAAAGGAAGAGAAAACAACAAAGCTCTACAGCAGATAACTATCATCATCATCCAAGGACAAACCATTCTGAACAAGACATAATTGGCAGAAATTTCACAAACCAACAGTGACAGATACTAAACAGGTATTTGTATTTGCATTTCTCTTTTATCACAACAGATTTCTCTGTGTGAAATTCGGTCTGCTCTCCCCAGGGAGAGCACGTCGCTATACTACAGCGCCACCCATTCTTTTTGTATTTTTTCCTGCGTGTAGTTTTATTTCTTTTTCCTATCGAAGTGGATTTTCCTACAGAATTCTGCCAGGAACAACCCCTTTGTTGCCGTGGGTTCTTTTACGTGCGCTAAGTGCATGCTGCACACGGGACCTCGGTTTATCGTCTCATCCGAATGACTAGCATCCAGACCACCACTTAAGGTCTAGTGGAGGGGGAGAAAATATTGGCCGCTGAGCCGTGATTCGAACCAGCGCGCTCAAATTCTCTCGCTTCCTAGGCGGACGCGTTACCTCTAGGCCATCACTCCAGAATGGAATGGAAAGGTATTATCTCAATCTCAGATAAAAAGCAGTCTGAGGTTGCTTAAGCATTCAAAAACCATAATCAGGGCTCTTTTTTTTTAACAATTAAATAAAGAAAACCACAGTTCACACAAAAACGATTTCAAACAGATGTTTCGTCCCCCCCCTCCCCCCCACCCCTCCAACACTCAACACATCCCCCTATTAAATAAATACAAGCAACAAGTGTTATACTTCATTATCAAAAATTTTACAACACATTCATTGACAAAGTACAGTTTCTCAAGTTAAATCGTGTTGGGGGTTCTTCTTCTTGTTTTTTTTTTTTTTTTTCATTAACCAGACATTGAAAAAACAAAATGTCTAAAATGTGGAAAAAAAAAAAAAAAAAAAAGAAACTGAAACAATTTTGATAAAATATATCTTCTTCTCCTGCTTTTTTTTTTTTTTTTTTTTTTTTTTTGCCTTATGATGATATGAAAGCGAAATGGAAAATGGTTCCAGTCAGAACAGAACTGTACAACAGAGAGAAAACGGTGAAACCATTGGCACCCAAACTGACCTCGTCTGTTGGTGTATCTGCAGTAGTGTCCTTTCTCCCTTTCTTCTCACGTCTGTACCTGGCCGCATGATGCAAAGGGGTGATGTCATCTTCACCGCGTTTGTTGACATCTGCACACACACACACACACAAATAAAATAAAATAAAATAAAATAAAATAAAAAACATCCCATAAAATATAAGGATATTTCATATCAGTTGACGGGCACAATACCTGAGTGCTTAAAGCATTGGATTTTCAATCCTAGGTCCTGGGTTTGAATCTCGGTAACAGTGCCTGTGTGGGGAAAGGGTGGAGATTTTTCTGATCTCCCTTGTCAAAAATATGTGCGGACCTGCTTATGCCTGAGCCCCCTTTCATGTGTATACGCAAGCAGAAGATCAAATACGCACGCTTAAGACCCTGTAATCCTTGTCAGTTTTAGGCGAGTTATGGAAACAAGAACATTCCCAGCATGCACACCCCTGTAAACGGAGTATGGCTGCCTACATGGCAGGGTAAATTGCTCATGCATGTAAAAGCCCACTGGTGTACATTCAAGCGAATGTGGGAGTTGCAGCCCACAAATGAAGATTTTTTTTTTCCCAGTTTAGTTTAATGCTTTATAAATTTTTTTTTTTCTTTCAGCAAGCATTGGGTAGGCTTTAAATGCAAACTGTTTGTTAACTGGTGGAAAGTGGTTGAAAGTGGTATTCCTACACATACATGTACATTTTGTACATTTTCCACATGATAAGGTGTAGGTATGCTTCTAATACGGTCGATGAACCATGGAGGTATGCATGCAGTGATGGCTGTATCATTAGCCAGAATGCTGCTTGGTCCAGGCTGTGGTCTGTTTCCCTTTAGTGCTCAGAACTGTGTACTGTGAAGAGTGCAGCAAAACGATCTGCTTCTTTGCTTCAGCAGAGATCTGATTAATAATAATAATAATAATAATGGTATTTATATAGCGCTGAATCTTGTGCAGAGACAAATCAAAGTGCTTTTGCACCAGTCATTCACACGCATGCATAACTCTAGGCAAAATTCTGTAGAAAAAATCCACTTCGATAGGAAAAACAAATAAAACTGCACGCTGGAAAAAATATAAAAAAAAAAAAAAAGGGTGGCGCTGTATTATAGCGACGTGCTCTCCCTGGGGAGAGCAGCCCCAATTTCACACAGAGAAATCTGTTGTGATAAAAAGAAATACAAATACAAATAATACAATCTCTCTTTCTCTCTCGCTTGCTCTCTCTCTTTACCCTCCACCCGTCCCTGTCTGTCTGTGCAGCCTTTCAAAGAAACACACATGCACACAAACATGCACACCCACAATCACTCACACTCAGCGACAAACCAAACAACCTACATAAAAAGATAAGACAAATTAGCGTAACCAAACCAAACACTCTAGCTGACAATGTCACAAGGATAATTCCCATTCAGGGGATACACACACACACATGTACACATACACATACACACACACATGCATATATATATACATATACATTATATATATATATATATATATACACACACACACACACACATAAAGAGAGAGAGAGAGACCTACATATACATTATACACATATATACATAGTGATACACACACACACACACACATACATACATACATACATACATATATATATATATATATATATATATATATATAAATACATGTATATCAAAGGAAATGTATACAACTGATGAAAAAAAAGGGTAAAAAAATCACATAACCTTTTACAGCTGTCTGGACAGTAAATTCATATTCATTGTATTCATTGTCAAGATCTCAGCATTCAAAGACTGGGCCTTTCACAGAAGACCTTCTCTTCTTCTACATTTTACATCCCCAACCAAAGTCAGGTACCCATTCACACCTTGGTGGATGAGGAAAATCTAGGTCAATATCTTTCTTTGTATGCATGAATAAATTATACAGACCATGATTTTTATGCTCCCATCCACAAGAACCATCAGTGGCAGTCTGGGATCTTGTCTTTCAGATGAAACCATAAACAAAGGTCCTGTGTGCAGCACAGACTTAAGAGCTTGTAAAAGAACCCATGGCGACAAAGTAGGTATCCCAGGTGAAATTCTGTAGCAAAAAACAACAACAACAACAAAAATCCACTTTCACAGTAAAACAAATACACTTGCAGACAAGAAAAACACAGAAAGAAATATATCAATATCTGATATGGATGGTGGTGCATTTTGGTGATGCACTCTCCTTGTGGGAGAGCCACAAATATCACAAAGGAATCTGCTGTGGCAAAAAGTAATATAATATAATACAATAAAACACAAAGAAAATACACAGCATAAAGGTAAGAAAACCACAAAGAGAGAAGTGAAAAAAAAACAAAAAAAAACCGAAGTATTGTTTGCTTAATAAATGAGTCAACACACCTGCCCCATTCTCCACCAGCAGTTTGACGACACCCAAGAAATTGTATCGGGCGGCGTAGTGCAACGGCGTCAGGTCGTCCTCGTCATACTGGTTGATCTTCTTCTTCACCGTTGACCCCAGGTGGCGCAGCAAAATTTTCATGTTGTACTCATCTCCATCCCGAGCACACTGCACATAAGGGATAAAAATAGAAATAAGCAAATAAAAATAAGCAAATAAACATAAGCAAACCATAAACTCTGTTCAAACAAATTTTGAGCTCAGTTTGAGTTTTCTTTATTTTCCTACAAGTATAAATTCAGCAATACAGCAATAATTGTTGGGCTAAGCACTAAAAAAAACCAAAAAAAACCCAAACAAACAGGAAACCGAGTACAACACTGTAAATTATGAACTGCTTTTTAAAAACAAATTTATGCAACCTTCTGTTACTTTTGTATCTATTTTCTGGAAAGTATATTGATGTATACTATACAATAACACAATGTATTGCGAATCACAGACATGTATTTATGTGCATACTGTATATCATACATGCAGCATACAGCTGCATACTGAAACTACATAAACATTATCTTGTGTGTAAGAAAAACATATATGTGACTTATAATTCAGCAGTAAAGAAATAAAAATATCACTTTACAGAGTATGCTGTATGTATTCTGATCATCCGTCAGCTGTCTCAATCTTTTCAGTGAGGTCAAATCAAAGAGTACAAGCAAAAAGCAAAAATGACAGAAAAGATGTTAATCTTTTACTTTTTTATTTATTTATTTATTTATTTTTTATTAAATGGGCATGTGTGTGGGTCAATTGTTTAAAATATAGTGCAAGAAAGATGGCTTAATTAGCCTCTAACTTCTAAGTTACACAGACTTTGTCTCAAAAGGTTTTTCGGTCTCTGTTTGAGGCTTATCTGTTTGTTTGGATACATTTTTTGTTGTTTGTTTTCTTTCTGGTGAACTGTTTCTAAAAAATACAGTAAATATGATCGCTACCCAGTACTGGAGAGATTCTCCTTGCACATGTTTGGGGATCTTTCTTCTGCAGCTGGCTATTGGGAATCTAAAGCACGCCGGATGATGAGTCTTTTCCAGTTCCAGACACAACACCAGCAGCTATCTGTTGCAAATGCACTATGTCGCTCTTTTGTGGAGGCCTTGGAAAGGAGCCATGCACCTTTTGGAACTATTCCAAACAGATTTGTTTCTTTTCTTTTCTTTGACTTTGTCTCAAGAAGGGGAAACATATGATATGTATAGCAATACTTCCCACTCTCTGATACATTCTCTGTGTGTGTGTGTGTGTGTGTGTGTGTGTGTGTGTGTGTGTGTGTGTGTGTGTGTGTGTTTGTGTGTGCAGCAGTTGGTGTAGATTTGTAATTGATATCCTATATACTTGGATGCAAATTATATGCACACACACACACACACACAAGTGTGTGTGTGTGTGTGTGTGTGTGTTTGTGTGTGCAGCAGTTGGTGTAGATTTGTAATTGATATCCTATATACTTGGATGCAAATTATATGCACACACACACACACACACACACACACACACAAACAAACAAACAAACACAACACACAGATGCATGCACATAGTGAAAAAAATACCCCAGAGTATTTCTCCCTTCTACTTGATCCATTCATGTTGTGTGCAGTGGTAGGTATCTAAATTTAAAGTTTATCACATCCACATGCATACACACCTAAACATACACAGACTGCATCAGTGCATGCACACACACACACACACACACACACACACACACACACACACAAAATGCACTGAAACACACACACAAAATGCACTGAAACACACACACACACCCACACACACACACAACTATTGCTGAGATATGGTGACAAACAGAAAAAAAAAGAGAAAGAAGGTTCATGTATGCACAAGATGATAAAGTTCATGGTGTTTATTTAGGTTGTAATGCCAGCCAATAAAAAATAAAAATAAAATAAAGAGAGAGAGAGAGAAGAAAATCTTGCCACTGTATTTGATGACACAAAACAGAACTTTCAAGTATTCAACATTAGAATCACCACCAATGACTGGATTTTGTTTCAGGTTGTACCTACCACAAAATCACACGTTCAATTCAAACGTTATGACAGTTCAGGGACACACAGTCATAATTAGCATTTATAAATAATGACAGACAATTACAAACATTTGCATGTGTGTGATGGGAAGGGGATTAGGAGTTGGGGTGTGTGTGTGTGTGTGTGTGTGTGTGTGTGTTGATGAGTGTGCATGTTTGTGTTCATGCATTTGTGGGTACTACATGTGTACATGCGCATACGCAAGCATACAAAGTGGAGTGGAAGAGAGTAACAGAGTGGCTTATAAACATAAATATATAGGCAGAAAGAGCAACTGACATAGCGATAAAGATGTCTAGTCTATATGAGGTGGATAACAGCTCTTAAATAGTTGAACAGGGACGAACAGGTCAAGGAAACTGGGACATATATCTTTGTGATGCCCAAGTATACGGGTATGGTGATGGAGGTGGACGAAATGCATGGATAGAGATCGACAGTCTGAGATTAGGCAAATACTTTTTTTTTCTTTAATTACCTGATGCAGGGTGAGATTCAACACTTCGGCGGTTACGCCTGGCTGCTGGTCCCCTCCCCCTTGTCCTCCACCCCCTCCTCCGCCCCCAGCGATCTCTGGCAGCTCCATTGCGCCTCCACCTCCGCCTTCTTCCACAGGTCTGTAATGTCCATCAGTCGCCATACTTTCACTTCCAAAGTCTACAATCCCCTCTTCTACCGATCACACTGAATACACCACCACAACACCAACACCACCATCAACAAACACAAATCGATGCAACGATCCCCACCATCGAGCACAGACTCTTCCAAAATATCGTGTTCCAACGGTGTGTGAGGTTTTGCAGGTTTTTTTTTTTTTTTTCTCTTTTAATGAACCTACTACTTTTTACAAACAAACAGAGCTTGTTTGAAGGTACACGTATATTGGGGCGCAGTGCTATCAACGTACGCGCCGTAAATGTTCACTGTATCAAAACACACGCCCGAGCAAATTGCGAAATAAGTGTTCCGACTGGTTTGTCAGGAATGCGGCGAGTGTTTCTTGGGGTTGCCCTACTTTCTTTCTCCCCCTTTCGTCAAACTGGCTCGGTTGAAAATATGTCTTTACTGAACACAAGAACGCACTTCAACGCTTCTCGCTTGCGATGGATATAAAATTGTTCATGAAGCATCAAGAGTTCTAACTATGTGAATCACAGAAACACGCCAACTACACATTCCGACCGAAGGTTTTGCCTAGTGATAATCCAAACAAGAACACATGTGTTTGACTACACGTTTTTCCAGCGCAGCCTAGCGAACGTACAGAACCAGTCATGCTATTTCCAAACGAAATGTCAGAAGTACTAGACCGAACACTGTGTTAGAAACTGGACTCTAAAATAAGGTCTAAATACTGCAGGATAAAGAATAAACGCAATTCCATATATGTGTGTTAATTTTGTGTTGCGACATAATATTGCCAGGCCCAATGGACTGCGCAGTCAGTCGACATTACTGGATTGGTCAATTTTGGTCACATGCCACAAGGGGATCTAACCATTCCAAACTTTCAGGATGGAAAACGGGCTGTTGCCCATTTCAGACCGAAATATTGTGTTGGTCGACTGATGCTTTCTTAAGACGCTCAGCTGTCAATACAGAGAGTCCGTGAGGTTGTGGGATCGAATCCCGCTCTCGCCCTTTCTCCCAAGTTTGACTGGAAAATCAAACTGAGCGTCTGGCCATTCGGATGTGACGATAAACCGAGGCCAGCTGTGTGCAGCACGCATTTGGCGCACGGCACTGAAAAAGAATCCATGGCAACGAGAGTGTTGTCCTCTGGCAAAATTACGTAAAAAGAAATACACTTTGATAGGTAAACAAATATATAAGCATGCACTCAAGGCTTGACAAGCGCATTGGGGTATGCTGCTGTCAGGCATCTCCCTAGCAGATGTGATGTAGCGTATGTGGGTTTGTCCGAACGCAGTGACGCCTCTTACTGAGAACTGAAACTGATGCATTTCATACTCAAAGCAGTCGACTGTGTGTATGTGGGTGTGTCACAGTGGAGCGTGCGTGCATGTGTGTGTGTGTGTGAGAGAGAGAGAGAGAGAGAGAGAGTGGCAGCATGCCCCACGATCAGTGTGTGTGTACTGATGTGCGTGTGCCACTGCGTTCGCGTGTGTACAGTACATGCATGTCAATCACGTGTATGTGACATGTGAGTGCGTCAGTACAGCATGTGTACGCGTTCTTCGACTAGTTTTTTCAAGGACACGTGAATTTAACTTAAATTAATTTAAAGTAAAAACTGATTCAATAACTGTCCTTGTCAGAAATACTGAACCAGGGGAACACTGCGAAATATATACATTCATTACACAAGATATACGATATCACTGTACCTCAGTACCAACTAAAGTGCACAAAAGCGGCTGTGGCGGAGACGGAGACAACTGATCAAATCAGTACAAGACAACTTCCCCGGGGATTCGTAGAGAATGGGCAGACTCGGAAATACGATGATGCTTTAATGCCGTTTGTTTGGTTGGTTAGTTTTGTTGTTGCTGTCATTGTCATTGTTCTTGTACGTGTCAAGTTATTCACACACACACACACACACACACACACACACACACACACACACACACACACACACACACACACACCACACACACACACTCAGTCACACTGACACACCGCCCGGGGACACAAACACACGCACAAACACACACACACCGGGCACAAACACACACACACACACACACACACACACACACACACACCGGGCACAAACACACACACACACACACACACACACACACACACACACACACACACACACACTTTGTTACGCGATAACCAGTCTGTTACTTTTCACACAGTATCAGTATCAGTAGCTCAAGGAGGCGTCACTGCGTTCGGACAAATCCATATACGCTACACCACATCTGCCAAGCAGATGCCTGACCAGCAGCGTAACCCAACGCGCTTAGTCAGGCCTTGAGTCACACAGTCTATATACTACCACCAAACAAAAAGAACAAACTTTCAAACTAAATGTTTATTGATGAATTTTGCTGGTGATTTGTTGGACTGATTGTTCAGTATACAGTTCTGCTGATGAGACACCTTGAGATCCACAATCTGTTGGAACCATTTAAGTCGGCGTACAGAAAGGGTCATAGCACGGAAACAGCTCTATTGGGTGTGGCCAATGAGCTGCTGCAAGCAACTGATGCAGGCAAGGTATCCCTTCTATCATTATTGGACCTTTCTGCAGCATTTGACACAATAGACCATGACATTTTGATCAGAAGGTTACATGCTACGTTCGGATTCGGTGGTATTCGGTGGTTTCACCCCTATTTATCAGTTCGCACACAGTCTGCCCTCGTGAATGAAAAGCAGTATGTTCCTTCTATACTGAAATATGGAGTACTACAAGGTTCTGTTCTGGGGCCCATACTCTTCACAATGTATAGACATCATTTAAGTTTGACCATCCGACAGTTTGTGTCGCATTATCATCTATTTGCTGATGATTCGCAGCTACACGATTCTATCATTCCTTCTGAATTTCCAAGCTTGGCTAGTAAATTTAAAACCTGCATAGAAAAAGTAGCCAAGTGGATGAAGCAAAGCAAACTATTAACGAATGACGACAAAACAGAACTTCTGCTGACTGGTACAAAAAATAAGCTCAAACAGATAGATACAAAGTATATCACATGTTCTGACTTAAAAATTCCTTTCCCTAGTTCAGTTCGCAATCTTCAGGCCTTTACCTAGATGTATCTCTTACGATGGAGTCTCATGTAAACCACATGTGCAAGGTCATTTACTCTCAGCTTTGAAAGATTAGTAAAATCCACCCCTTCCTGTCCACTGGCGATACCAACAAACTGGTCGTTGCCCTCATCCTATCTCGTTTAGACTATTGCAATTCTCTCTTAGCTGGCCTCCCGAATGACAAACTATATACAAGCTTAAAAAATCAGAATAGGGCAGCTCGACACGTCCTCAAAAAGTCAAGGAGCTAGAGTGCTACGTACAACTCTCCTCAGGACACTTCGCTGGCTACTTGTTCAAGCCAGAATTGAATACAGAGTTGCCAGATGGCAGACGTGGTGTAGCGTATATGGATTTGTCCGAACGCAGTGACGCCTCCTTGAGCTACTGAAACTGAAACTG
>NC_134881.1:40387368-40394868 GCF_041734735.1 Babylonia areolata | reverse complement strand
GTTTCGATCTCTTCACGACAGGCGCAACAGCCGAGTTGTTAAAGCGTTGGACTTTCAATCTGAGGGTTTTGGGTTCGAATCTCGGTGACGGCGTCTGGTGGGTAAAGAGTGGAGATTTTTCCGATCTCTCAGGTCAACATATGTGCAGACCTGCTAGTGCCTGAAACCCCTTCGTGTGTACACGCAAACAAGATCAAATACGCACGTTAAAAATCCTGTAATCAATGTCAGCGTTTGGTGGGTTGTGGAAACAAGAACATACCTTGCAAGCACATCCCGGAAAACGGAGTATGGCTGCCTACGTGGCGGGGTAAAAACGGTCATACACGTAAAAGCCCACTCGTGTACATGCGAGTGAACGTGTGAGTTGCAGCCCACGAACGAAGAAGAAGATGGAGAAGATCTCTTCATCCCGGGACAGAGAGAGAAGACAGGGAGAGAGAGAGAGAGATTCAGATACAGATGATCTATTCATTAAGGCCATAGCTCCTTGTGAATATGGGGCGATAAGAACATTATCTCTCAGGGAGAGAGAGACGATGAATTAATTGAATGAATGAGTGAGCGAGCGGGCGGACGACTGGATGAGTGACAGAGAGAGTAAATAGGAGAGTGTATGAGTGAGCAAGAAAGTAAGCAAACGGGTGACATGAGTGAAAAAACAAATAATAAATGAATTAAGCAATGAATAAACACTAAATAGATCAATAAAGAGCTAATGAAATAGATCAATAAATGAATGAATAAATAAATGATAATTACTGAATAAATGAATAACTAAACAGATAAATTATGGTGGAGTGCTGGCCTATAAGTAACGCGTCCGCCATGGAAGCGAGAGAATCTGAGCACGCTGGTTCAAATCACGGTTCAGCCGTCGATATTTTCTCCTCTTCCACTCGACCATGAGTGGTGGTCTGGACGCTAGTCATTCGGATGAGACGATAGTCCGAGGCCCCGTGTGCAGCATGCACTGAGCGCACGTAAAAGAACCCACGGCAACAAAAGGGTTGTTCCTGGCAACATTCTTTAGAAAAATCCACTTCGATAGGACAAAAAAAAAACAAAAACTGCAAGCAAGAAAAAACACAAAAAAAGAAGAAGAAGAAAAAAAAAGAAAAAAAAAAAAAGGTGGCGCTGTAGAGTAGCGACGCGCTCTCCCTGGGGAGAGCAGCCTGACGGAATTTCACACAGGGAACTCCGTTGTGATAAAAAAGAGAAATACAAATTCTCCAGATGCTGCAGGTGTGTGCAATCCGGAGAAGGGGGAGTGTCAGCAGCTGGGGCCAAAAGGACCGAAGGGAAACTGACACACCAGGAACACTGCTGATGAACTGATAACAAATATCAAAATAAAAAAAAAAAAAAAAAAAGGAATAATAAAAGATAACATTAAAAAAAAAACAGCGCACGCCCTATCTGTGCGTTCGCGCGCGCACACACATATGCACACATACACACACACATGAAAAGTCGATCCACACACACACACACACACACACACACACATATATATATATATATATATATATATATATATATATATATATATATACCAGGTGTCCCAAGCCACGCATCAAAGTGGGAAACATACAGAGAAGCAGGAATTCCACCAATGGATAAATATCGAGAACTTACAGCATCAAAGTTTATGACTGATAACAGCTAGCACAAGTGGTAACTATACTGGAGAGGAGCTGAATATTAGATCAGATACAGACTTTCCAAAAAAAAGGGCCAGAACTATTTCATCTCAAATGACAATGGCTATATAGATTTTTTTTTTAAATAATAAAAAAATAAATACAAACGTGGCAGCTGATTATATTTCCACACCCATACTATTATGGGAGACACAGAAAGTGAAAAAAACATTAAAGAAACACACGCACACACACATGAAAAGTCGATCGCACTGAGCACATAATTTTATATGCATTTGTACAGCTACACTTGCACACGTACACAATCATTCAAGATGTGTTGTGTTCAAACTTCGGTAGTCCCATCATAGAGAGTGGGTAAGAATGACGATTTTTCTTTTTGCAGATCCCCAAATCAATATATAATTTTATATACCTACGTACTTGCAACGAATTCCTTAAACGTGTATATACGCATGTGGGGGATTGAATTGTGCACGTGAAAGACCCCGCATCAACTTCAGTGTTAGGTGAGATTTATTACATAACTCTGACAGGCGCAATAGTCGAGTGGTTAAAGCGTTGGACTTTCAATCTGAGGGTCCCGGGTTCGAATCTCGGTAACGGTGCCTGGTGGGTAAAGGGTGAACATTTTTCCTTATCTCCCAGGTCAACATATGTGCAGACCTGCTAGTGTCTGAACCCCTTTCGTGTGTATACGCAAACAGAAGATCAAATACGCACGTTAAAGATCCTGTAATAAATATCAGCGTTCGGTGGGTTATGGAAACCAGAACATACCCAGCATGCACACCCCCGAAAACGGAGTATGGCTGCCTACATGGCGGGGTAAAAACCTTCATACACATAAAAGCCCATTCATTTACATACGAGTGAACGTGGGAGTTGCAACCCACGAACGAAGAAGAAGAAGATTAACATAACTTAGTATGCCCTTGTTCGAAAACACCAAAGCTACCTGCATTTAACTCTCTCCATACGAACGGCGAAAGGGACGACGTTAACAGCGTTTCACCCCAATTACCATCATCATAATATTGCAAGCGGAAGGCTTTTATACTGAAGAGGTGAATGTTGACAAAGAATACCACAATTCTGACGACGGAAGCTAAAGGTTGGGTCATTCAGACACCCACTGGACATCCGACGGGTCTGTGTAGAGGAGAAGAGAGGACTGGCCGTACTGAGTGAGTTATGAGGGGGTATGAAATTGGCAATACACGTAAACAGTCAGATGTCAGTAACAAGTATTGTACACAAAAAAACAGAATCAAATCAATACCGAAACGAACGGGTCTGGGTGTTGTTGCCTAAGACCAAAAGAAAGAAAGAAAAAAAGAAGGAATGATTAAAACTAAACACAGACGAAAGGGACGGTGTAACAGACAGACAGACAGACAACGAAATACGTCCAGATAAAATCAACAAATAAATAAATAAATGAATATTTTCCTCAGGCTTACCTTCCTTCAAAGCGTAGAAACGACTCCTCAGTTCACATCAGCACATGTACGTGTGTTGGCTTCACAATCTGACAGAAATGAGGCCAACATCCCGCATGTAAAAACGGAAAAAACAACACACACACACACACACACACACACACACACACACACACACACACACACGCCGGCGTGCGTGACTGAAGAAGAATGATGCTTTCAATTGGTTGAATGTGTTTGACGTGTGCAGCATCAGCAACAGCAGCAGCAGCAGCAGCAGCAGCAGAGTCGATGTAAGAAAAAACAAACAAACATATATACCATCCATTAGCAGCAGTAGCTGTATTTTGCACCAACAGCTGCAGTAGCAGTGGTAGTTGTAACAGCAGAAGTAGTAACAGCTATGATTACAGTAGCAGCAGCAGTAGCAATAGCAGTAGCAGCCGCAGCAGTAGCGGCAGCAACAACAGCAACAGCAGCAGTAACAAAAAATAATAATTGCGGTTGTGTGTTGCTGTCTTTAACCTCGCAAACAAACAACAGCCTTTGTGCGGAATACTTGACAGCTCACCCAGCTGTATGTTCTAACGTGGATACTATGATCATTAAGCGATAACAATTTTCTATATTATCGTTACAAACAAACATTACAATTTGTTTGGTGAAGATTTGGCTGGGGGGTTTTCTTTGCTTCTTCCAATTGTGACTGTGGATTTGTTTCCGGGTGAAATCATCATGGACTACAGCACAAACTATTCCATTCATTTATAGTCGTGCATAGGCTATTGGTCAGTTTCCACATCTGTCATTGGAGAATTCATGATTTAATAATGATAGTATTTATATAGCGCTGAATCTTATGCAGAGACAAATCTAAGCGCTTTCACTCCAGTCATTTACACGCACTCATAACTCTAAAACAAGAGAAACTGAAGACAAGGAAGAGGCAGGGGAGGGAGGCTATCATGTTTGTTTCCAAATCATTTTTGTTTTGAACTGTGTCACCCTAACAGGATATAAATCTATGATGCCGAATGATGCAAATATGCATCACATCAAAATATATTGACGTGATGTTGCCTCTTTTTTTTTTTTTTTATTCATTCTAAGTACAAATAAAACTCATTTGGACAGTCTAAGCGACGGCGACAAACCATGATAAGAATCATTGAGAGCTAAAACCAACAAACTACATAATTCGAAGACTGAGTCGTACCAGCACCCACACAGCAGAAGCAAAAGTACCTCTCATCCAAAACACTCGGCACGGACCTCACCCGTACCTTTACGGAAACGAACACAAATAGAACACCAGAAGTGCCACGCCCTGAACCTGGTTTAGAAAATCCTCAGCAGCAAAAAAAAACAAAAAAACAACAACTTCACGATATCAGAAACGAGGCGCTGTCCTAAAACCACGAATCGTGAATCAATGACACTCCACACACACACACACACACACACACACACACACACACACACACACACACACACACACACACTCACACGCAGCAGCAACAACAGCAGCAGCAGCAGCAGCAGCAGCAGCAACAACAACAGCAACAGTTATGTTGCCACTGACTTTTCATTATTGCCCACGCGTTCTATAGACGGCCTGGAAGATGAGAATTCTTCTATTGATCCTCGGAGGCTGCTGTGGAGAGGTAGCAACAAGTACAGATAGGCGATCTTTACTACGCTGGGGAGTTTGTCAGCTGATTTCTTGGCAGCGATTCTGTTGGTGGGACTGACGAAAATAAACAACGAAAAACCGGCAAATCGATCGTTTGTTTGCTTGTGAAACAGTGGGAAACAAACAAACAAACAAAACAAAAGCAAAAAAAAACATAACAAAAAAAAACCAAAATGAAAAAAAAACCCAACAACCGACGAATCGATTACTTGCTCGTGAAACAGTGAGGTTCATTTTCATTTTCATACCGTTTGTGAAAACATTTCGGACAATCTGTGATCCCTTGTACACAGGATAATCTGTATGCGTTTATAAAACAGCGGGGATAATCTATCAGCCTTAGTTATCAGTGGGGATCATCTGTATTTTTTTTAATTTTTTATTAATAAAACGTAATTGGAAAAAAAACACACCCCCCCACTCCCCAACTGTATGTAAAATGATTGTCTGCTAATCATTGTTGGGGTGTTAGAATTAACGGTTCAGTACAGTTCACAAAAAGTCAGACCAATACATATTTTAGTTTCTTTGAAACGACCCTTTTTTCTGTGGTTCGTATAAATGTTCACATTTTGTTATAAACTTCTGACAAACTTTTGCAGCCGTCATAATAAGAGCGTGATTCGACTTCTTTTAATTAAACAGGTGGTTGACGGGCGCAATAGCCGAGTGGTTAAAGCGTTGGACTTTCAATCTGAGGGTCC
This sequence comes from Babylonia areolata, assembly GCF_041734735.1. Lineage (NCBI taxonomy): Eukaryota > Metazoa > Mollusca > Gastropoda > Neogastropoda > Buccinidae > Babylonia > Babylonia areolata. The sequence goes on along the minus strand of NC_134881.1, from coordinate 40,389,365 downwards.
GGGGTTCCAATCTCGGTAACGGCGCCTGGTCGGTAAAGGATGAAGATTTTTTTCCCTATATCCCAGGTCAACATAATTCTCTGCAGACCTGCTTGTGCCTGAACCCCTTTCGTGTGTATATGCAAGCAGAAGATCAAATACGCACGTTAAAGATCCTGTTATCCATGTCAGCGTTCGGCGGATTATGGAAACAAGAATATACCCAGCATGCACATCCCCGAAAACAGAGTATGGCAGCCTACATGACGGGGTAAAAACGGTCATATACGTAAAAAGCCCACTCGTGTACATACGAGTGAACGTGGGAGTTGCAGTCCACGAACGAAGAAGAAACGGATGGTCCACTTCTCTGTTCGGATTTATCTATTTATACCGTCGATGAGGTGGTGTTTGACAATTACATCTTTTTTTAGTAATAAAAAAAAATATATATATGTATTTTTTAATTATGCAGTTGGCTTGCCTGTAAAAGGATTTCATTTGAGCTGATCGATCCATTTACCTCTTGAAACAACCATCTACCTGAAGATCTAGTCATCAGCCCCATCCACATGTAATATGCGGCTTCTGTTCAAACGAGTGTGTGTGTGTGTGTGTGTGTGTGTGTGTGTGTGTGTGTGTGTATCTGTGTCTGTATCTGTGTCTGTGTCTGTGTGTGTGTGCAGTGCGTACATGTGTGAGTATGCGCAAGTTTTTATATTGATATGCACTTGTATGTATCCGAATTTCTACTGTATCTGTGTTTGTGTATGATTTTCGATTTATGTTCGTAACTTGTTATGTACTATCCCCCCCAATATTCCTTGTGACCCAGGTACACTTGGTAATAAAGACATATTCTATTCTATTCTTGAAATGACAGTTCATAAACGACCCATTTACTTCAAAACTTGGACATGACAATACTAATTTTAAATTCACTTTGCGGATCTTGCCGCCTGGGTCATTCGAAGCATAAGGACACATTTCCGGTCCGCGTATAAAAACAACAACAACAACCAAAAAAAAACGTGACACCAGTGTCCCCTGGTGGGCAAAAGTTAAGATGGAGAGAGGAGGGGAGACAACCTATCAAGGAGGAAGACAACCTATCATATGTCCCCTGCAAAGACAGCTGGGCAAAGTGCCAAGGCTGACAAATCTGTCAAACGGGTTTCCTGCTTTCAAGAGCAGAAGTGGCCGCACGGTGTGAAGATAAAGTCGTCTTGCTTTTTTTTTTCTTCTTCCTTTTGTTACATTGGCTCGGAAACTGACCAGTTAATTACATGATTCCTTGTGTGTGAAAGTACACTCGTTGTATTCAGGTATGCATGCACGCACTCGCATACACGTGCACATCCGCATACACGTATTGCTTGCTTGCGCATACGCGAGCGAGTACACACACACACACACACACACACACACACACACACACACACACACACACACACACACATTACACACACCAAATGAATGAATGAACAACTCTTTTATTTTCTAACAGTACAGATATTGCCACTGATGCAGAAAGAGAGAGCTCTGTCTCCAAACGCCCCCCCCCCCTCCCCTCCTTCCCCCCTTCCCCTCTACGCACCTATATTCCCCTCACACACACACACACACACACACACACACACACACATGAGCTTTGAAGCATATAAATCGAGTTTGATTTGACAATAGATACCCATCATTATCATGCTCTTCATACGCTGATCGTTTGGTATAGAACAAACGATTATTGCTACATCTACTGAATGATTCATTTATCATTTAACATCAAAATAAGTTCGTTTTGAAAACACCAGGTATTTAACAACACGTTTCTTGCATTCATAAATGTAGAATACTTTGTAATGAGATGAAATATATACCTACAAACTATATTTAAGTAGAGTAAAATAAATTACTCTGAATCAAATCAAAATGAAATACAATAAACGAAGTGACACAAAATATAGACAGAATATAACACACACACACACACACACGCGCGCGCGCGCGCGCGCGCGCGC